>NC_140179.1:71352505-71465005 GCF_963971535.1 Notolepis coatsorum
CCACATTGAGCATCTTGATAGGGAATACAATCTCCTTTTATGTAGAGCTTGCCTGATGCAGCAGTGTAAAGAGGCAGTTGTTTGGGTGGAGTCTTTGACTATACTCTTAGCCATGGCCCTGGAACGCCTGGTGTAAAATGTATGTCCTGGAGAGTGGGAAGCCCACCTCCAATTGTGTGTTCGGCTGATCGAGCCACTCTCTGCAGTCTGCTGCGGTCGTGTGCGGTGCTATTCCCAAACCAGGAGGTGATGTTTACCAGTCAGGATGCTCTCTATTGTGCATGAGTAGAAGTTCTTCTGACTGACTTTGAACTTCCTTAGACGCCTAAGGAAGTAGAGGCGCTGCCGTGCCTTCTTCACTACACTGTCTATGTGTATGTAAAGTGAGTAGAGGAGGGGGGGGTGCCTTTGTAGTCTGTCATCATTCTGAGGCCCTGCCACATACCCAGTAGGAGTTCAAACTGAAGTTCCCTGTACCGCCTGGTCCTGCTTCCGGGGAGACCCCTGCCCGGGGTTCTACGCCTGGTCCTGCCTCTGGGAAGACCCCTGCCTGGGGTTCTACGCCTGGTCCTGCATCCGGCGAGACCCCTGCCCGGGGTTCTACGCCTGGTCCTGCCTCTGGGGAGACCCCTGCCCGGGGTTCTACGCCTGGTCCTGCCTCCGGGGAGACGCCTGCCCGGGGTTCTACGCCTTGTCCTGCCTCCGGGGTTCTACGCCTGGTCCTGCTTCCAGGGAGACCCCTGCCCGGGGTTCTATGCCTGGTCCTGCTTCCGGGGAGATCCCTGCCTGGGGCCCTTCGCCTGGTTCTCTTCCCGCTCATCGGCCCTCTGTCCCCGATTCCAGTCCCACTGGCCCTGTGCCCCCGCCTCCCTTCTCCAGACCCCTCTCCGGCCCCTTTCCCCAGCCCCCCTTCTCCTGTGCCCCTCCTGGGTTTATGTCCTAGTCCCCTTCGTCCTGGTCTCGTCCCCCAGTTTTTTCCTCGATCCCGCCCCCCCCCCCCCCACCTTGCCCGTTCCCGGGCGGTCTTATTGGCCGTCTGGAAGCCGTCCTTTGAGGGGGGGGGGGGGGTCCTGTTATGTCCCTCCTCATCTTCCCCCACCTGCTGGACAATTCCCATCGACTACCCTCACCAGTGCATACCCTCCTGGTGCACTGGTGGCTCTTTAATGTTTCCATATTCCTCTGTGTCCTTCCCCTGTTACTGTGTCTCCAAGTGTGTCTCTGGCCCTCCATGCTCCCCTGTTAGTGTCATGTTCCTATTCCTTGTGTTGATGTATGTTTCTAATGTTACTCTTGTCTAGTGTTCAGTCTTGTCTTGTATTAGTGTCACTTTAGTCTGCCAGTCTGTATCCCCTCCCAGGTGTGTCTCATTGCCAATCAACCCTCATGTGTCTTGTTTGTCAATTAGTCTGTGTATATATGTCTAGTCTGCCCTGTCCTTCCTTGTGGGTTCATTATCTCATGTTAGTGGTTGTTTCCTGTCGTGGTTTATGTTACTGTCATCTGCTATTGTTCCTGTACCTCGTCTAGTAAGTCTGTTTTGAAGTCAGAGGTTCTGTGTAGGATTGTTCTTAACTGTCTAACTGCATATATAACTGTTTCCACTAGTAACTGTCTAACTGCATATATAACTGTTTCCACTAGAGGGCGCTCTAGGCGGAGCCACTCAGGAACACCACCAGGTGGCGAGTATAAATAGAGATGTCTCCTCCCATTCTTTCTCTTCCCCCCAGCCTATCAGTGAGAGGAGAACTGTAGAACTACTGCTCTGCCATGTGAATAAATAAACCACGCCAGTTAAGGCTCAAGATAGAAACCATGCCTCTTGACCACATTATTGTCGCCCTATAGCCGGATTCTGTCAACAGGTTATGGGCCCAGATAACGCCGGGGCGAAAATAATAAAGGTAGCAAGCTTAGCTAAAGTATAGGCTAGGTTAGCGCCGGGAGCACCGCGTGGCTAGACGCTAGGCCAACAAGAGCTAAAGCTACGCCTACCACCAACGAAGAGGATGGAAAACAAGGGAAGGGGCAAATGGCCCTCATTCAATGGAAAAGCAGAGGACTATGACACGAGCTCTGGGAAGAGCGCATGCTATGCTGTATGCACGGTGCGGGACTGAAGGAGACGATCCTGGCAGCCCCCACGGGAGAACTGATGGCGGAAGAGCAAGCCCTGGACGACCAGCATAACGCAGACGCATACTGTGAGTTAGCGCCGCTGCTCGACGACACCAGCTTGGGGCTGATATTCCGCGACACTAAAGACCAAGGCCGAGAAAGCCTGGAGGTGTTGAGCGAGCATTACATCGGGCGAGGAAGACCCCGAGTCGTGGCCCTCTACATAGCACTGACGGTCCTGAGGAAGGGGCAAACCGAGACTGTGAAGCGGAGCAGATCACGACGCCATTGAGGAGTGCCGGAGAAGCACCAAGCGATGGGCTAATGATGGCGATGATGATGAGAGGACTACCGGAGCTGTACAAACCGTTCACACTCCTGGTAACACACGGTTCAACGGACATGATGCTGGGACAGTTCAAGGCTAAGTTAAGGAACTTCGAAGCCTCAGAAGATACCCACCCAGCCGCCGCGGAGAAGGGAGAGAGGGTGCTAAAGGGCGACGCCAAGGGAGAGGACCAGGACCACGACGGAACTGGCATGTTGGCGATGCAGAGAGAAAGGCCATCGGAGAAGCGACTGCACAAAGACTGTCTGGTGTAGCTTCTGCAAATCCACGGGGCACACAGACGTGCATGAAGAAACACGACCAGAGCGCGCCATGGACGAGACGGAGGCCATGGACAAAATGGAGGCTACAGGCAAAATGGCGGCTACGGACAAGATGGCGGCTACGGACAAGAAGACGGCTGTGGACAGGATGACGGCAGCGGACACGATGGCGGCGACGGTCGACGTGAGACGGATCGAGACGACGCCCGGAGACAGGACAAGAAGACTGCGCTTTCGGGGCGCAGACGGCGTGCATCGCCGGAACGGCCCAGCTGCAGCGAGCCCAGAGAAGGGGACTGATCGTGGACACAGGTGCGTCGTCCCATGTCATCAACGACAGGAGTCGGTTCAAGAACTTTGACAACACTTTCCAGTTAAAGAACGCTCTCTACGTACCATCGTTCCCACAAGGACTATTCTCTGTAATAGCTGCTGCTGCAAGCGGTGCCAAGGTATTCTTCGATAAAGGTAAAAATGTTCTTGTAGAACCTGACGGTACACGGTTTGACATAAAGATGTACCAGAGAATATATTATCTGCAAACGGAGTGTAATGACAATGACAAGTGTAATGATAATAATGATATGTGTAGCGTGACGGCCAGTCACGATATTCAGACATGGCATGAGATTATGGGTTATTGTAATTACGAGGATTTACTGAAACTGCAAGTAGTGACAGAAGGCATGCACATTGAAGGTGTAGACCTGACTGTAAGGGGCTGAGGGGAAGGGTGATCAATGGATGCTATGTTCCTGCCTGTTGGCTCCCCCCAATGGAGAGAAGAAGACTGACAGCTGCACAGATGCAGACACACACACACAGCTGTCTTTAAATTAGCAATCAGCATGCCTCTCAAAGAGGACAGACCAAGAACATCAGAGTGTGTCTTGGAATGGAGAGTGGGAGAGCTGTGGGGAGACAACCAAACTGTGAGTTAAACAGCCGGTAAGCCGGACAGCGGCCCGGCCTAGTTAAAGACTGGACTATAGCAAAGACAATTCGGTGCTTCACTGGGAGCCAGTATGATTTTTGTTTGTTTTCATGTTTTTCCCTGTGTAGTTTTATGTACCTTATTCTCTGCCAGCTTTGCTGAGGTTTTGGTTATAATTTTTGGAAAGTACCTTTGTTTGTTTGCATTTAGTTATATGTAAGTAAAGCTCTATTTTTGATCTACACTCCGTCTCGTCCTGCCTGCTTCCTCCTCTGCCTGTCTGTGTTTGGGTTCTACCTTCCACAACACCACCATGCTGTCTAAGCCTAACAGTTCTGTCCTTGCGGTGAACGGAGAAGGAGTCAGTTGGCTGGATAGCATGGTCTGGTACCGCTGGCGTCAACCAAGTCAACAAAGGACATTGCAATCTGTTGTGAACGCCAGCTAGTTTTCCCAGTTGTCTCTTCTCACACCTGGGGCTGATGTGGTTGTTGTCCTTCACTGCATTCTGCCTGAGAATCTCTGTAGGCCAGTGTGCGTCAACAAGCCAGTCAAAAGAACAACCCAGACAGTGAGTGAACTATAGTCCAATGTAAAAAAAAGTGTCTGACGGTATATTAACTGCACTAGCAGTTTGTGCATAAAAAAACTAGTAAAACGATACAAACAAACCAAAATAAGCACAATCTCGACGGAGCCCACAGAGAGGCAGCCGAACAGTGTGGCGCCATCTTGTTCGTTGTCTCACAAATTTTGTCCTCTACGTTTAACCCATCCTAATGTCACAGGTTGACAGTAATTATTCTATAAAGACAGTGACATGCTGTGTTGTGTGGCTGATTTACCCACTTATTGGAATTAACCTTTGTTTTCCCCCATAACTGTGTGCCAAGGACTGTGATAAATGACTGATTAGCGAACAAGTGGCCACAGCTGTGGGTCGTTTGGATTGATTGTGTGAAAGACCCGCCTATGCCTTTGTCCCAAGTGCGCAATGAGTTAACGGAGACACAACTGGGCTTGATAATGAATGAATGAATTTGATTTCTATAGCGCTTTTCCAAACAAAGTTTCAAAGTGCTTTACTTAAGCATTACATCACGCGACGGAGTGTGTTATAGAAATTAGATCACGCTTATGGGTGGTTGTTAGTGATCTAATTTCTATAACACACGACTTCAAGTGGTGTAATACTTTTATACAAAGGCCGAATTCATCCAACCTTATTGCTATACAATAAACACACAGTAATTGAAGCATAATGGAGATTTATTCACAAAACCATCCGCAGAAGAAGGAGGTCAAAAAAAAAGAAAAGAAGTTGCCTCCGTGTCTATAAGCAGCTGGGAGGTGCGCTGCTTCAAAGCATGCCATCTAACAAAACCAATTACATAATCCAACATTGTGTAAACAACTAACATATTCCAGTTAACGGTATCTTTTTAAAATTATTCGTTATGAATATATCCATACTTCCATTGTGTCCGGGACATCCAGTGAAATCGCTTCGTGCGACAGTGTCCTTTTGCAGAGGCAGGTTGCTACAAAGCATGCCATCTAACAGTGAAGTTACCGGTTGTTATTTGATTGATTGATTGAAAATTGTATTAACAGATTGCAGAATGGGTACAATACAGTACAGCTCAATACACACAATTGTTAAGGGGATGCAGACGAGAGAAAGACTTTCGTCTTGTTTACATCAGGGTCCCCCATTTTCAATGCATCATAACATATATGACATACAGATAGACAGTGCTACATCTATACATTGGTTGCTACAAAGCATGCCATCTAACAGTGAAGTTAGTGGTTGTTATTTGATTGATTGATTGAACATTTTATTAACAGTGAAATGACAGTGTCCTTTTGAAGGAGAGGGAGGTTCTACAACGAATGCCATCTAACAACACACTTCCCGCGATTTATATTTTGTTTCACAATGAGTCATGACCAACCAATTACATAATCCAACATTGTGTAAGCAACTAACACATTCCACGTGACTTTATCATTTTCGAATGAGTCGTTATGACGATATCAATACATCCATTCATAAAGAGAAAGACTTTCGTCTTGTTTACATCAGGGTCCCCCATTTTCAATGCATCATATGACATACAGATAGACAGTGCTACATCTATACATAGGTTGCTACAAAGCATGCCATCTAACAGTGAAGTTAGCGGTTGTTATTTGATTGATTAATTGATTGAACATTTTATTAACAATGAAATGACAGTGTCCTTTTGAAGGAGAGGGAGGTTCTACAATGAATGCCATCTAACAACACACTTCCCACGATTTATATTTTGTTTCACAATGAGTCATGACCAACCAATTACATAATCCAACATTGTGTAAGGAACTAACACATTCCACATGACTTTATCGTTTTTGAATGAGTCGTTATGACGATATCAATACATCCATTCATAAAGATTATTGTCCGCCATCTTGGTTTCATTCCTAAAAACACGAACGGCGGAGTGATTCGGAAAGAAAGTAATTCGGTTGTGGGCGGGTTCTGGGATCACGTGGAGTGTGTTATGAGAAATAACAACGTTTGAAAGAAGTGTTTCAGCCAATCAGAATCAAGAAATTTGCATGCCATTGTATAAAGACATGTTAAAAACAGCAAACAGCAAACATCAGGAAAGGTGAAAAAATCTAAATAGAAGAAAAAGGCAGATGCCCTCTACAGATGTCTGCCTGACAAAAAAGTGGCTGCACACAGGATACATGTTGAACGTGCTATATCAAAGATAAAGACATTTTTAAAATTGTGTCAGAGAGGATCCCTAACATAAGGTTGACAAACATCAACCAGATCTGGTATGTTGTGAGTATGCTGTCTAACTTCCAGCCAAGAATACCATTACCTGATAGCTGAAGCTCAAGATGGTTCACTTTGACACCCAAGATCACTAAGGGAAACCCATGAAACATCATTAGGGTTCAGATTGGTAGCCATGATCTGAAACACCCATATATTTTCTTTTATTTACACATTTGCTTAAACACAAGTGACATTCTCCAAGAATCAAAATATACACACGTTACATTTGTAATTTTCTTTTCTGAACACAAGTGTCTAAACACTCTTGTGCATCTGGCTTTAAGAAAACACACACACGCACACACACACACACACACACACACACACACACACACACACACACACACACACACACACACACACACACACACACACACACACACACACACACACACACACACACACACACACACACACACACACACACACACACACACACACACACACACACACACACACACACACACACACACACACACACACACACACACACACACACACACACACACATTTGAATCCTTACTATTTCTCCCCCAGAAAAAGAGGAAGTCAGACCAAGTCATAAATACATAGCCCTGCTTGACAGAAGTTTTAGACTTAGTGATTCGCTGATCTCTTTCGTTTCTCCCGCCTTCTAAAGTCGTAAATCAATACTCACCAGGATTCTGACAGAAGTTTCAGGCTGCCTGATTCGATGAGCTACGTCATTTCTCCCGCCTCCTTCTGTGACAGCGAAGGGGGCTGTCACTTTCAGAAACAGCAAACTGACAGAGAGATATTCAGTCTACAGAGAAGCTGCAGTTTGACAGAGAGACACAATGCTTACAGAGAAACTGACAGCCTTCAGAGGGGGAGATGCTGATCGAGATCCATGCAGGCCACATGCGCATGGAAGAAACCATTTTCTGAACACAATTGTATTTTCTGAACACAAGTGTCTAAACACTCTCTCGCAGTTTTCTTAAATCACACACACACACACACACACACACACACACACACACACACACACACACACACACACACACACACACACACACACACACACACACACACACACACACACACACACACACACACACACACACACACACACACACACACACACACACACACACACACACACACACACACATTTATTCTGAAACTTTTATTTACAATAAAAAAACTTTTATTTTGAAAAAGAAATCTGAAACCGGATGTCCATCCCCCTATAACTCCTCCTTGATTGGGGCGTGGCTACAATCAATCAAACTTTCCATATATGGTCTGACAGAAGCTGCATCCCCATTCTCTCTCTAATGTCTGCCTGACTTTAGCCCTGCCCCACCCACTCAGTATACCGGGTGAGTGAGAGAGCTCATATACTGCGTTGGACCACTAGTCTTATAGTGTGAATAAGGCCAGAGGACCGGACAACACCAATCCCAGGGTGCTCAAAGCATGTGCGGAGCAGCTGGCAGCACCGCTCCAACATCTCTTCAACCTCTCCCTGAGGCTGGAGAGGGTGCCCCAGCTCTGGAAGACCTCCTGCATCGTCCCGGTGCCCAAGAAAGGACGACCCAGCACCCTCAACGACTACAGGCCAGTCGCTCTGACGTCACATGTCATGAAGACGTTTGAGAGACTGTTCCTGCAACACCTCAAGCCCCTGGTGTGTGACTCCCTCGACCCCCTGCAGTTTGCATACCAGGCAAACATCGGGGTGGAGGACGCCATCATCTATATGCTCCACAGAGCGTACACGCACCTGGAGAATCTGCACAGCTCAGTGAGGATTATGTTCTTTGATTTCTCCAGCGCCTTCAACACCATCCAGCCGTCACTGCTAGCGGAGAAGCTCTCTGTGATGCAGCTGGAGCACGGCTTGGTGGCCTGGATCAAGGACTACCTCACTGAGAGACCGCAGTACGTCAGACTAAAGGACAGTCAGTCTGACGTACTGGTGAGCAACACCGGCGCCCCACAAGGAACTGTGCTGTCACCCTTCCTCTTCACCCTCTATACCTCAGCCTTCTGCTGCAACTCAAGCGGGTGCCACCTGCAGAAGTTCTCCGACGACTCCTCCATCGTAAGCTACATCACCGACGATGATGAGCCCTGGTGGAGAGCTTTGTGGGGTGGAGCGACAGCAACCACCTCCAACTCAACACCAGTAAGACCAAGGAGCTGGTGGTGGACTTCCGGAGGGGCAAGAAAAGGCTCCCCCCGATTCCCATCACCATCCGAGGGGAGGAGGTGGAGGTGATGGACTCATATAAGTTCCTTGGGGTACACCTGAACAATAAACTGGACTGGTCGGATAACACAGAGGCCCTCTACAGGAAGGGACAGAGCAGGCTGTTCTTCCTGAGGAGACTCAGGTCCTTCAACGTGTGCAATAGACTGCTGCAGTCATTTTACCAGTCTGTAGTGGCCAGCATCCTCTTCTATGCTGTGGCATGCTGGGGACGCTACATCAACTCAAGGGACACCAACAAGCTCAACAAGCTGGTGAGGAAGGCTAGCTCCGTGGTGGGAGTCGAGCTACCTAGACTAGAGGTGATGGCAGAGAGGGGGATGAGAAGGAAGCTGGCTGCCATCCTGGAGAACCCCTCCCACCCTCTCTACGACGAGCTAGTCAGGATGAGAAGCACGTTCAGCCACAGACTCATACCCCCCCGACACTCAACTAACCGCCTCGGACAGTCCTTCATACCAGCGGCCATCAGGCTCCACAACAGTGGGCAGCGACTGCTGCCAGACATTGACCTAGAACTAATAGGAACCCAAGGAGGACAATAACACTACCTTAGGCATACTGCACCTTATGTGGATACTGTGATACTGTGAATAATGTATATTTCAGTTAGTTAGATAGTAAATTATAACACTACCTTATGCATACTGCACCTTATGTGACACTGTGAATACTGTGAATATATATTTCAGTTAGTTAGATAGTAAATTATATTGACCTATTTGTCTACACTGCTTGTGTTGTTTTTACTACCTGTACCCCCCCCCCCTTCCCCCAGGCTGCTATGATGCCTGAATTATGGATTATCGTCATAGTTCTTGTAATCTTCAATCAAGTCAACTGTAAGTAATGCTTGAGAGTAGCTAGCTAGCTAACGTTATCTATAGCTAATGCATGCATCACCATGGAGGTCTAAGGTAAATGTGTATCTCATGAACGTACTTTTCCACTGCATATTGTAACCCTCTCTGTCTGCTTCTAGATGAAATATTTGTGTTATCTTTAAAAAACAGGTCTATTACCTGCTGTGGTAAATCTGACAATAAAAAATCTGACATTGAACTTGAGCTCCCCCCGCGGCCATCGTCAACAGTCATTCACGGTCGACTTTGTTTGTCCGAGTGGAGCCTGTTTTTGCTGCACAACTGTTGTTTTGGCTTTCTGCCAAACTCTTCAGTGTTATATCTGGGTCAACTGTGATGTGTTGACCAGCTTACTGTGGTACCAGGACAGCAGTATCCGTTTTAAAAGCCCCTTTCCCTTTTTAGGCTGTCTTCCCTGCCCCCTTTTCCCATTTGTTGTGTTTTAACGTAGGTAAGTTATTGAACCAGGTAGTATTATTAGTTCATAGTGTGTGTTCCTTCGTATCCCCCTGTCTGCTGGCATGGTCTCCGCGGTGGTATGCTCGGGTGAAGGCACATCTCCCTGTGACATTAGCAGCAGTATTCGGTACCCTGTTCTATTCGGTAGGGTTGGGTACCATTCACATTTGAACCGATACCGGTACCGGTACCTGTGAATCGATACCGGTACCCAATGGTACCTTTTTTCTGTACTTTACACTGTAAACAATTACTAGCATTTCACAACATTTAACACTATTATCTTACAGTGACATATTGTAATCAAGGCCCCCTGTAATATCAACAAATACCTGTAAAAAGGACTGTATCCTTGGATTTCACAGCATTTAACTATTATTTCACAATAGAATACTGCAATAAAAATCCTCTGTAATATCACATCAGATTTTGTAATACTGTTGACAGAATCCGGCTATAGGGCGACAATAATGTGGTCAAGAGGCATGGTTTCTATCTTTAGCCTTTAAGCGACGTGGTTTATTCATTCACATGGTATGAGCAGCAGCACATGAGTTCTCCTCTCACTGAGAGGCTGGTGGGAAAGAGATAGAGGGGGAGGAGACATCTCTATTTATACTCGCCACCTGGTGGTATCTTGAGTGGCTCCGCCTAGAGCGCCCTCTAGTGGAAACAGTTATATATGCAGTTGGACAGTTACTAACAATCCTACATAGAACCTCTAACTTCAACACTCCCACTTAGGGTTGTATTAGCATACTGGATAACTTCTCCGAAAAACATTTTACAAAGGAAATAATATAATCCAAAACATCAATAGAGTATGGCAGTCAATATTTACACATTAAACATGACCTCTGCAAATCTCTTCAATTTCTATTTGGAACAGGTTTCCTCATAGTGTTTGCTACCCTGTCGTCCATTTGGACAATAAATCAGTGTCATTCTTTCTTCTCTGATGACAGATCTGATGAGATGATATTTTATATCAACATGTTTACATCTATGTCGGCACACTGGGTTCCTAGCAATCACAATGGTTCCCTGGTTTCCCTCATAAACAACAGTCTTCATATATACATAGATGTTCACCATTTTGAAATTATGTTAACAAAACGCCCCTCATCTTCAAAAACACAATATTCGGTATAGAGGATACATTCCAACTACCTACTACATAATAGGCAATATATTCATAATGTTATCTTCATCACTTCGAGCAGTTGTTCTAGATAAACACATTTCTGCATTGTCATAGCTAGAAACATATACTCGGCTTCACAGGCTGATAGTATCACTGTGGGCTTTAAGCTCTAAACCCTTGCTGCCCTTTCTGAAACAGCTGTTCGTCTGCTGCACCTCTGGGGGTAACGAAAAACATGTTTTTGACGTAGTTCAATGCTTCTCTGTGGGGTCAGAAAAATACTGTGAAAATGTTTTACTCACTACAAAACATAGGTCAGGGCAAGTACAGGTTGTCTAACAAATGAGGCTACTCACAGCTTTTCTATACATCTCTTACATCAGTCAACACATCTCAGGATCTTTTCCACATAATTAAATCATTTAGAACATGGTAAGTCATCCACCTTTGTATTTAAACATAGGATCCATTTCAGTATTTAAACATGGACTCTACTCAGGTATTTAAACCCGGATTCTACTCCTCCAGTATTTAAACCTGGAGTATCCTCTTCCTGCATTTAAGCAGTGTAGCCACCCTCCTTCAGTATTTAAACAGGGAGTACCCTCCTTCAGCATTTAAGCAATTAGCTACGAACCATACTTTGTATTTTTTGTGGCCTTCAATACCCTCCTGGATTGAATACACCCATTTCCCTCCCACTGTCTGTCTGCCCTCTGGTAACTTGTTTGAATACACCCATTTCCCTCCCACTGTCTGTCTGCCCTCTGGTAACTTGGCTGGAGCAAAGGTGTGGTTGTCCTCTAGGGACCTCATCTCCTCATCCCTTGCTCTCTCCCATTTACTTGATTCGGGGGACACTGTGGCCTCTTTAAAGGTCGGGGGTACCCCACTGACTACCCTGTAGCACTGCGGTGGTAAGTGTACTGTCCTCCTCGTCACTCCCTTTCCGGGCATAGTCTGTCAGATACTTTGGGGGTTTGTGTTCCCTTGAGGGATACCTCCCACTGCTTTGGGCACTTGATGTCACCCTCGGGTGCTCCTCGTCATCGCCCTCTGGGGGTGGCTGACTGTCTGCCTGCACGTCCGTGCTATGTACACTGGGCTGATGTGTCTCTGTTTCTACACACCTTACTCTGGAGTCCAGCTCTGGCTCCTCTGTCTGTGTCTCGCTCTCACATGTTGTCTTTGTGACAAACTTGACTAGCATGTGTTACTGCACTCTCCCTTTACCGGGATGATAAACTAGGAAAGCAGGGCTTCCCTTGTTGTGCCCTACAAAGTGTCCTTTTACACATCTGGACTCTGGCTTCCCCCTGTCCTGCAGGTACGCATAACACACTGATCCAAATCGGTGCATTCTAGCTAGATTACACTTCTTTCCTGTCAGTGCTGTATACAGGGTGGTGCCTGTGTGCTTATTAAAGCACCTGTTTCTGGTGTAAGCGGCTTCTTGCACTGCATAATGCCATAGGCTCTTAGGTAAGTTACTGTCTACTAGCTTACACCTAGCCATTTCGGAAAGGGTGCGCCATTTCCTCTCTGCCACTCCGTTCTGGTGTGGGGGATATGGACATGACGTCTCGTGTCTTATCTTGTACCTTCTCAACAGTGATTGGAACTCTCTGTTTGTGAACTCGGTTTCGTTGTCGGACCTCAAGCATCCTATGTTACCATAAGGGGCTACGTCTGCCAGGAATTTCTCCGTGGCCTGGAGTGTGTCACTCTTTGCTTTGAGATAGTAAGCAAACACTGCTCCTGTGCACACATCTGTAAAATACTGTACATATCTAAAGCCTCCTATAGACTCGTTGCTTACTGGACCGGCTAGATCCGTGTTAACTAGTGCAAGTGGTACCTTTACTTTTTCTGTGGGATTTCCGTTTCTCGATTGAGTAAACTTCCCCGTTTTGCACACTACACATTTTTTGTCAGGTCTACGCTTTTCACCTTCAATGTGCATGCCTTCTGTCACTGCTTGCAGTTTCAGTGAATCCTCGTAATTACAATGACCCATAATCTCGTGCCATGTCTGAATATCGTGACTGGCCGTCACGCTACACATATCATTATTATCATTACACTTGTCGTTGTCATTACACTCTGTTTGCAGATAATACATTCCCTGGTACATCTTTTTGTCAAACCGTGTACCGTCAGGCGCTACAAGAAAATGTTTACCTTTATCGAAGACTACCTTGGCTGTATAACTGTATATATAACTGTTTCCACTAGATGGCGCTCTAGGCGGAGCTACTCAAGACACCACCAGGTGGCGAGTATAAATAGATATGTCTCCTCCTACTTGATCTCTCTTCTCCCACCTACCTCTCACGAGAAGGACTCATGTGTTACTGCTCTGCCATGTGAATAAATAAACCACGCCAGTTAAGGCTCAAGATAGAAACCATGCCTCTTGACCACATTATTGTTGCCCTATAGCCTGATTCTGTCAACAGTTTCCTTTAAGGTTTATCATTTACATATGTTTCCAGTGGGGTTAAACTTTACATATGTTTCCTTTAAGGGTGTCCTTTACATATGTTTCCTGTGGGGTTATCCCTTTACATATGTTTCCTTTAAAGCCCAACATCCAGGTTAAACCCTACTGATCAATTATGGGTAGTTTACATCATTGGTATATCATTTCATTTTTTGTTTTTATTTATTTGACACCGGAAATGCCACTCCAAAAGAGTTAAAAAGGGCCACGCACGAATAACATGCACGCGCGAATCAAAAAAGCTTATCAAACGCCGACGTCACTACAGGTGCATATTAATGAGCCGAATCTAAAAGCTTATCAGACGCTAGCACGGCCGTGACGTCACTTCAGGAAACGTATGCCTTGCCCGTCCGGGTCATAGTGCTACTCGATATATGGCGCTGGCTAACGTTAGCATTATGTCTACTGTCGTGAACCATTTGAGATCGGGGCATGTAGAGGAGTTTGGGGAACGAGTAAAATCATGTGCAGGTCCTCTTCTCAGACCTGTGTGGCAAAGCACTGCACACGCATCATGCAAGCTACACGTCGCTGCATGTTGATCAATGGTGGCCCACTCGGTGCATCACAGTGGGCTACTGTTGTGCTAACAACAACCGCGGTGTCCGGCTTGTCGGCCGGCATGAGTGCTCGATTTGGGGTGGTTCTCTCCTCTTTGTGTGCCCCCGTTCTTGCGTGTGTCCTGCCGGGGAGCTTGTGGACGCGACAACAGCGGCGGCCGTAGCGTTAGTTAGCTCATAGCTATCGTGTACCACTAGCGTTACGGCGGGCTCGAGCACCCTATGGCTGCCGCCGTTGTCGCGTCCATGGGCTCCCCGGCAGGGTACCCGTGGGGAAGGGGGTGTACAGAGAGGAGAGAACCATTTTGTGTCGGGCGTTCATGCCGGCCAGCGAGCCGGACGTCGGGATATGTTGTTAGCACAATAGCTACCAAGCTAAGCTATGTTAGCTTATAACGGTGTACACAATATGTACAACAACACAATAATTTACATTATTACAAATATGGTAACGTGGTTGTGGCTTTTACAAATAGGGGTTAGCTTTAGAGATGGATGGCTATGATCACGGAGCAATAGTGTTGTTAGGTGAAACAGATACATTTTCATTCGGCTAGTAGTAGCAAGGCTCTCAGTGCCTGCCACTAGCTGTGTGTGACTCTCAGCGCCCCCTGGTGAGCCCCCTGGTGCCCTGCACCTCTTGTGACGACATCATTTCGATTACACACACACGTTATGAACCATTGATTAAAATATCCACGTGCGTGGTGATTGTGTTGGGCAGACAAAATGTTTGATAAAAACGCTAAAACTGGGTCAATTTCAATACTTTTTTTTCCTTCTTCATGAAAGTCACCGTTGGCCTAGTCCACATTGTTTATTGAACAAAAATACAACATGAAGGTTGGCCTTTAAGGGTGTCCTTTACATATGTTTCCATTAACACTATCAGTGCCGGCCGTGTTTTCCTTTTTACCCCCTTGAATGCCATCATCCACTTCAATGTTAGCGTTAAAAACGCATAATCTATGTTTTAAATTATGGCTGTGTCTAATTTGCCCGTCGCTTATCAATGACTTGTTTGCAGTCAACATTGTCGAAACGGATTGTTTTTTAATCGGTTCATATCCTTTTTATAGCATTTCGAAAAGCTATCGTTCTCTCAAAAATTTTTGGAAAATAGAAAGATTCCCCCATAAACGCCATTTATTGGAATATTCTCGAATACACTAGACACGTTGTCATTTGTCGGCCTATTTATGAATCGTTTTCAAATAAACGCTAGATTATCGATAGTATATGTGTACTTATGCATGCTATAGAAGCGGGCTGAAAAATCTATTCTCTAATTTCCTCAACATCACACACACACACACACACACACATACACACATACGGGACACGCTGTTATCTCAGTGAATACAGCTCTGATTATCCTAAAACTGGTAACATAGACTCCTTACCTTAGATCAGATGTTCTCCAAAAAGATTATTCCAATTCCTGATCGCCATTCCAAATATCGATCGTGTTTATTGATTGATTATTGGCTGCTGTAAATATATATTCCACGCTGCTTTCCAACTCGCGATCACTTCCCTCATCATCAGATCCATCGCCAGCATAATGGAGCCAGTTGGCTCCCCCCACAGGGATCCAGCAGTATAATCGAATGGCCTGCAGTTACACAGGGATAGACGATAGGGGGCGGTGATAAGACGACAATACACGTCTGTGGCACTCAAAGTGTTAATGGTTGTCTCTTTACATTGGTTTCCCTTAAGATAATTCCTTTACACATGCTTTTATTTATGATGTGAGTTTTCTTTTACTAATACTTTGTGTTCACCAGCCTTGGCCATGCCTGGCCTTATACCAGCTGGCACTCGTTAGTAATCACGGGCAGTACTTATTGCTGCCCGTTTCTCACATTCATTGTCGCGCCATTGTTTTGTCAGTGTTTTGTTTTCCAACTTGGTGTTTGGTTCACTCACTCGTTTCACTCCTGTATTTCCCTGTGAGTCCGTTCCTTATCATTAGTCCACATTTTCCAGCAATGCTGTGTTTTATTTCCGGGTTTTACAGTTCGCTTTGCTTTGTACCGTTTCAACGTGTATCCCTGTTTTGCAACTGTTAAAGTAAAAGCCTGTTCATCTTCATCCCGTCGTCTCTGCCTCTACTCTCTCTGCTCGTGTCCTGCTTTTGGGGTCTCCTCATCTACCCACACCGAACCCTCACAGAATGGTGCGACCAGTCCTGATCCCAGCAGTAACGAAGACAGTCAGAGCGAGCGACGCGCTCCTCTCGATGGGGAGATTCTTCAAGGGGGATTTTCTCTCCTCGTCCTCAGAGGAGAGGTGGACGGTGTACACGCTGCTCACCTCTGTCGGTGAGTGCAGCGCGGAGCAGGCGCTTCAGCTGGAGGCGCACGGCCGTGTGATCCGATGGCTGATTCGGGAGCTCTTGTCCTTTGCCCCCGGTGAAGCTCCGGTTACCAGCATGCCTTCCTCCGCAAGTACAGTTAGTCCTCTCACGGCTAACACAGCCCAGGTTGTTAGCACAGCCGCTAGCCTAGCTTCCACAGCTAGTGCGACTAGCCCCCGCTCTGTTAAGACAGCCCAGACTGTTAGCACAGCCGTTAGCCTAGCTTCCACAGCTAGTGCAACTAGCCCCCGCTCTGTTAAGACAGCCCAGACTGTTAGCACAGCCGTTAGCCTAGCTTCCACATGTAGTGCAACTAGGCTCCACTCTGTTAAGCCAGCCCAGACTGTTAGCACAGCCGTTAGCCTAGCTTTCTAATCAGTGGATTGCATATTTTCTTCAAGAAGCAGAATAAGGCTAACCCTCTCTGCCTATTGGGACATCATAATCGGGCTACCAACTTGAAGACGTGGTCATTTTTGGATTATCGAAGCTTTTGGATTGCAATAAGAAGATTTTGGATCTGTTTACCGCGCACAGGACCTACCAAAATGAACTGATTAAGACACTTGGACACTTGGACTAATAATGCATTCAGTCATTTGGACGGAGTTGTTAAAACTCACTCCACTCAAATCAATAGAGTTATATTTCACTCTATTCAAATCAAATTTAAAGTGACGTGGCTGGGATAAATGTGCCAGTCAGTCAGCCAAAACAAATTCCTGGACCAAGGTCGAAACAGGGAGCTGCTGGAGTCGAAGGCCCTCTGGGAGATAAGAGTGGCAAGCGGCTTCCCCCACCCCCACCCCCACTCCCTACCCAATCCCCCCTCCCGCGTGTACGCCCGGCGCCACTCCCACGTGATGGTGACGGCAGCCGACTAGTATGCGCGCTGGAGGGGGGAGCCTAAATGACTGTCTCATCACCAAAGCCCGATCCCCCCCGTCCCTGCCCCCTCCCGCTGGACAATCTTTCCACCCTCCCTCCCGCCACCTGGCGCAACGGCACCCCGGCTGTCGCAGCCGACTATCGCATATGGTGTCTTAGGCATTCTGTAGTCGACATGTGTCAACAAATGTACATGTCTGTTTGAATTTATGTTGTGCCGTTGTTACTGTAAAAATGTAATGATTGTGATATGTTGTTGTTAATGAGACGATGAGCTGTATGTGTGTGTCACTGGAATTTCCCCAAGGGGATCAATAAAGGAATATCTTATCTTATCTCTTATCTTAGCCCCCACTCTGTTAAGACAGCCCAGACTGTTAGCACAGCCGCTAGCCTAGCTTCCACAGCTAGTACTGCTAGTCTCTCGCTGCTAACACAGCCCAGGCTACTAGCATAGCCGCTAGCCTAGCTACCGTAGCTAATGCAGCTAGCAGAACCTCTGCCCCCACAGCCAAGTCAATGGTTTCTTCTGTTAGGAGACTCACTGTGGGCTCGGTCTTTATCTCTAGCTTAGCTCCTTCTGCTACAGCTATTAAGTCTAGAGAGGCTAGCAAAGCTCCTTCAGCTAGCCAGGCTTTCACAACTAGTCCAGCCCTGTCTGCTAGTTTAGCTTCTTCAGCTAGCCAGGCTTTCACAACTAGTCCAGCCCTGTCTGCTAGTTTAGCTTCTTCAGCTAGCCAGGCTTTCACAACTAGTCCAGCCCTGTCTGCTAGTTTAGCTTCTTCAGCTAGCCAGGCTTTCACAACTAGTCCAGCCCTGTCTGCTAGTTTAGCTTCTTCAGCTAGCCAGGCTTTCACAGCTAGTCCAGCCTCGCCTGTTAGTTGAGCCTCTTCAGCTAGCCAGGCTTTCACAGCTAGTCCAGCCCTGTCTGCTAGTTTAGCCTCTTCAGCTAGCCAGGCTTTTACAGCTAG
This sequence comes from Notolepis coatsorum, assembly GCF_963971535.1. NCBI lineage: Eukaryota > Metazoa > Chordata > Actinopteri > Aulopiformes > Paralepididae > Notolepis > Notolepis coatsorum. The sequence goes on from NC_140179.1 coordinate 71,371,004, forward strand.
TTCAGCCCAGTCTGCTAGATCCCCGCCTGCTAGCATAGCACGCACCGCTAGCAAGTCTCAGAAGGCTAGCAAACCTAAGAACACTAGCATGGTCCTTCCTGCTAGTTTGTCATCTGCAGCTAGCACCTTAGCTCTTCCTGCTAACGTAGCACCTACAGCTAGCACCTCAGCTCTCCCTGCTAGCACAGGTCCTGTAGCCCCTGTAGCCAATATAGCCATGTCAGCTACTTCCTTAGCGTCCCCTGCTAGGACAGCCACTGCTAGTCCTACATGCCCTACAGCTAAACCTATGGCTTCCTCTGTTAGGAGACTCAGTGTGGTTCCGGCCTTTAGTACTGGCTTAGCTCCCCCTGCTACTGCTAGCAAGTCTAGAAAGGCTAGTAAAGCCCTTACAGCTAGCAAGGCTTCTTCAGCTACCCCAGGTGCTATGCCCGGTCCGGCCTCCACGCCCGGTCCGGCTCCCACGCCTGACCCAGCCGCTACGCCCGGTCCGGCTTCTACGCCCAGCCCGGCCTCCTCCACTGGTTCCGGCTCCTCAACTGGCTCCGGCTCCTCGTCTGGTCCCGCCTCCTCGTCTGGTCCCGGTTCCTCATCTGGTCCCGGCTCCCCGACTGGTCCCGGCTCCTCGTCTGGTCCCGGCTCTTCGTCTGGTCCAGCCCTATGCCGTGGTCTTCGCCATGGTCTACATCCGCAGAGACCCCCGTCCGGGGTTCTGCACCCGGTCCCGAGGCCTGCACATGTAGTGGTCCCCGTCCGGGGTCCTGCTCCGTGGTTGTCGTCTTCGCACCTCCGCTCCGGCCCTTCTGGTCCGGCCCCGAGTCCTGCGCCTGGAGGATCCCTCGTCCAGGGTCCTGCTCCGGGTCTGTTGCCCACGCCCCTTTGCTCCAGGCCCCCTGACCGGTCCTCCATCCCCGTGTCCAGCCCCCCTCACCGGTCCTCCGTCCCCATGTCCAGCCCCCCTCACCGGGCCTCTGTCCCCGTCTCCGGCCGCCCTGGCCCTGTGCCCCGCCCGCCCTTCCACGGGCTCCCCTCTGGTCCGGTTCCTCGGGTCCCCTGCTGCTTTGCCCCTCCTGGGTTATTTTCACGGCCTCCCGGCCCCGGTTCTCCGGGTCCTCAGCCCCAGTTTTTTCCGGGGTCTCGGCCCCCCGCCTCGCCCGTTCCCAGACGGTCTTACCGGTCGTCTGGAAGCCGACCCTTGGGGGGGGGGGGGGGGGGTACTGTCATGGTCCCAGCCAGGGACCCTACCTGAACAATATGAACAGTGGTTTTCTGCCGCCCTCTGGTGGTCAAACGCAGCAACTCCAGATACTGGACCTTCTATGGCATTTAGGTCTAAGTTTGCTGGCTAGGTTTAATTCCTTTAATGCTTTGTTGCCTCTGTTCATGTTGTGTTTCCCCGTTTTAGCTTGTGTTTAAAAGGTTTATCTTTTCATATGTTTCCTTTAAGGTTTATCATTTACATAAGTTTCCAGTGGGGTTATCCCTTTACATATGTTTCCTTTAAGGGTGTCCTTTATGTTTCCTGTGGGGTTATCCCTTTACATATGTTTCCTTTAAGGGTGTCCTTTACATATGTTTAAATATTAAATATAAAATATTTAAGTAAAAATTATAGAAATAAAGAAAAATAAGACAATAAAATAAAGATAATAATTAATTTAAAAGCTATAGTCTCAAAAAATGTAAACTACCTACCTCAGTTGTAAAAAAATTGTCCAAACTTCAAATGATTTATTATCATTATTATTTATTTAGAACAATTTGTATTATAATATATAATATTGCAGCAAGCATCTAGCTTTGTAAAGTGTAACCACACTTGCAACCGTTTTCGGCTTGCCATTGCCCTGACTGCTTTGTTGTTGAATCAAGTAAAAAAAATAAAATTATATATTTTTTTGCATTACCAAAATGTGGCACCGGTGGTTCTCACGTGAATCGGTACAAGAGAATGGTCATAGACAGTCCGGTGGTCAAAAACACAAAACTGGCTCGCTGACAGAAAAAGGGATTGTTCAATACTCAGGGTAGTCGTCCGGTCCAGGTGGGTCAGAACACAAGGGGGAATCGCAGCCAGTCCACGGTCCAGTACACAAAGAACACCTACTCGCTTTCTCCTCACCTCTCACTACCTCTCACCGTCACAACTCTGAATGCTCAATCTCTCTCTCTCTCTCAATAACACAACAACAACTCCTACTTCGCTCAACTCAACTCTCACTATCCTAGTGTATTTGTAGTGTGTATGTCAGGAGTGTGTGCATGTGAGATGTGTGTGACTAATACTGCGCAGGTGTATTCTATCAGTGCTAATCAGCTACCTAATTGACTCTACTCCTTCCGTGACGGACATATCTCCCATCTTTCACATATCAAATGGAGGGGGGAGGAGATCGGTCACAATATATATAATATTGCAGCGAGTGTTGTCTGCATCTAGCTTTATAAAGTGTAACCACACGTGCGACCGTCTTCGGCTTGCCATTGCCCCGACTGCTTTGTTGTTGAATCAAGTCAAATCCTAGGTAAGCGTGTATTGTGTGCCTGAACGTTGACGTGAACGTGCGGCACACTTCATAGGTTTCGTGGTCAACTAAATGTTGACACCATCAGACAAAAAAATATATATATATATCTTTTTTTTTAACAGTACCGAAATGTGGCACCGTTGGATCTCACGTGAATCGGTACTCGGTACCGACGTGATTCGGTCGGTACTCGGTACCCTTAAAAGTACCGGATTCGGTACCCATCTCCAGATATTAGGCCTGCATGCTCAGACAAATGCAGGTATAAATGCTCAGGAAGGGAGATAGAAAGAGAGAGAGGGAAAGAGAAGGCAAGAGAGGGAGGGAGAGAGAAAGTGAGGGAGTGGGGGGAAGGGAGAGGGACTAAAGAAGGAGAGAGAGAGATTAACTGCATCTCAGATTTGACGGCCCACTCTCTGATGACCTCTCTGACTCTCTGTTGCTCATCGCAGGCGAGTGATACGCATCCTCCAGTGCGCGGTAGTCTGCCACAAGTCAGGCCTTCGTGACTGATGGCTGCGGCGTGTGAAAGGTCAATACAGCCTGGCCTCACATTCTCTCCACCTCATTATAGAGGAAATCACAGAGGTCCCTCCTCATTCCAGATAAGTGATGTGCGGTTTGCGGGCGTTCCGACTCTTTTGTGCGGCTCTTTTGGGTAGGAGGGAAGGAGAAAAGAGACATCCTTCACTTTATATTCTAGCAGTCGATCTGACACTCACCATTCAGCTTTATCGTTTCCTGACCTGTCCTGTAATGTGTTTTTGTGGGGATGTTGGCAACAGACGCTAATGAAAAGCAATTAAATATGATTATGGAATTAAAATGAGATAAGTGCTGTGTACATTTGAATGCGTTGCTATTCATTCCATTAATAGATGTAATACTGTCGCCTACAACTTAATCCTGTCGCTGAAGTTCTGTGCTGCTGTCTTAAAATGTTTATAGAATCACTCAAAATTATAATTTTTTTGTGACACACGTCTGAATATAGATTTATCTTGAAATTGGTGGAATGGGCTGTTTTGGAGGAGGTTCAAGGTTCATAAAGTGTGACAATTTAAAGGAACACCAACATTATGGGAAATGCACTATGGATACGGATCCATATGCATGGTTGCCTCCACCGTCGGTATCTGAATGTGTGAGTAAATGGGTGAATGTGTGGAACAAAATTGAAAAGCGCTATATAAAATGCACCATTTAGGTTGGCATTACACGTAATGAGAATACTATATACCACACCAGCATGGAAGCAATTGGTATTGATGTTGAAATTAATGCAAAGTCATTCATCATGTAGAACAAATAAGAGAGAAAAAAGGGAATTGTTTTGGTGGATTACATGTATTGTACTAGCGGAACTTTGGAAAACAAAAAGCAAAATGACACTCGGTCTGTCACGATCGGGGCCCGAGCCTGCCTGATGAGGAGCAATCAGCGCAGCTGCAAGGGATTACCTCATCAAGCAGGCTCTATATCATCTGGCAGAGCCTGTCATCCGGCTTCGCACTGTTAAACTGCAAACCCAGGTACGACGTCTCGACCTGAAGCCCTGCTGACCCGCTCTTTGATTATACCCTGTCCTAACCTCCCTCTCTTCTGCCCAAGGACCTCCGCTCCAGCGTCACCCAGGACCTCCGTTCCAGTATTACCCGTCTGGACCCCTGGTGCTGACCACGAGGTTCCTGTTCTCCACCCCGACACAGCCGGTGTCTACCATCCTCTCATACTGCACCTGCTCAAGAACCATCTCGTACTGCACAAGGAGTACACCTGTGCTACCCCCCCAAGAACATTCATCCCCGTCTGTATACATTCCTACATGTGATACTTGTCTGTTTGGGGGAGAACTATTAAAACACCCTAAACCGCTCCATTCTCTCTACTCCTGTGTTCGTTATTGGGCTCCACAAGAACCCCATCCTCACACGGTCAAGTTCATATTAATTATGTGCAATATTGTTGCAATATTGAATACCTTGAAAAGAGCTTGAACTTGGGACTGGATGATCTCAGAGGAAAAAGAGCATCACGGCACCGCCTAGATTCCTGACAGAATGTGTCGGTGCAAACAGCTACACACACACACACACACACACACACACACACACACACACACACACACACACACACACACACACACACACACACACACACACACACACACACACACACACACACACACACACACACACACACACACACACACACACACACACACACACACACACACACACACACACACACACACAACACACACTGATTTCCCAGCACTGGAAAGTATCCCCTCTTTGTACAAATATGGGCAATAATTGAATATACAGTATATATATCGTATACTCGTACCTAAGTGTGCTTCTGTGCACGAAGCAATATAAGTATGCCCTTCGTTCTCAAGCTGCTCTAACACTGGAAGTTCCCCATATGAGAACTGAATTGGGAAAAAGCGCTTTTAAATATGCTGCTCCTTCATCCTGGAACAAGAGGATATAGGACCTAAAATTACCAGGACTGGTCACGCTCGGAGAATTTAAAGCCATTTTAAAATCCTACGAACTCAGTTCCCTCGGACAGTGCAACTGTGTTTGATTATTTGCCTGTTTGATAACTTGCCTGAAATTGGAGCTTGCTGTGAATGTTTTATCTGTATTTTATTGTGATGTTCTTTTTTATGTTGAAACTTTCTGCTGCCTTGCTTGGCCAGATTGCTCTTGAAAAAGAGATTTTAATCTCAATGATGCTTATCTGGTTAAATAAAGGATTTGATTGATTGATTGATGTGAAATGTGTGAAGTTTTATGATATTGTCAAGGTTGTATTTTGTAGGTTGCATTTTTTATGAATTGGTTAATAATGAAGAAAAGTATAAAGTTGAGAACAAAAATAAATAAATATATATATACATACAGTATACATTACCCCTTGATTCTTCCCAAAATAATTTATGCTCAAATTCCTCAGTAGCCCGAGGAAGTACTAGGCCTCTCACTTACAGGTATGCGCCTCACGATCAATCAAGTCAGACATTTGATTGATTAAACTCCCCTCTGACATGAACGACTTGATTGAGTTGTTACTGAAATAGCACAGCCGGCACTCCAGCTATAGACTTCAGTAATTCCCTGAAATGAATTAAAAGAGTGAACCCAGGTCTACTTTATACCCGCAACTCACCGCTTCCTAATTGCATTCAATGTTGATCTTAACCAATGGCAAGCCGATGGGCACAGAGTACTGGATCTATGATAGAGCTGCAAACATCTTCCAGGTGAGAAGGACCTGATGATAGCTGGTCAGGCTCGGTGGGGATAGCCGGGCCGGTCGGAGGTGTGGGGCGCGTGCCCCTCTCTGAGAGCCCGGCGGACCTGACCTCCTAGTGGTCCCGCCGGATACATCTCACGGCCCTCGGTTTGTGGATGAACCAACCAGTCCCTTTGAGTGCGGCAATAGAGAGAGAGAGAGAGAGAGAGAGAGAGAGAGAGAGAGAGAGACACAGAGAGTGCCCGACAGTGTGGGCTGGAGAGTGAGGGTATGCTGGTGTTGTCAGTGCGATGGACTTTTATTTACTTTAGTCGTCGCTCACTGGATTGACAGTGAGCACCTGCAAAACGGGAGGGGCAGCTCCCGCTAAGCTGATGGTGCGTCTACACGCATGGCCGCCTCGGAGAGGAGCCCCGCGACGGGGAGAGATGAGGCGGCGGAGGAGGAGAGCCCTTCAGAAACACTTATGTCCTCAGTCAGCACACGCGTGACAGAAGAATCCAGAGATGAATCGGTTGCTTTCCTGTGCAGTTTCACTCCTCCTCAGACTCTGTAATGCTGGGCCTCTCATCATTGCAAGTATTTCTCAATCATTTCTCAGGTAACAAGAGATGATTCCGGAGCAGCTGTGGCTCACGTCCTTCTCCTGCTTGCAGCCCTCCGGGGCGAGGTCTGTGCTGCCAGGGGTGATTTATTTCCTAATCAATTGGGACCGCAGGGCCCCCCTGGCAAACACGGTCAGCCTGTGATCAGCTCGGAGTGAGACAGAGGTGTTTTATTATGAGGTTATTGATGTCTATCTAAATTCACTTAAGTACTGTCGACAGGTCATTTTTCTTAAAGTACAGCCGAGGCGAGGGGGAGATACCGGCACCGGCTGAACCCGTTGTTGTTAGGAATCTAATCGCTAACTCGCACGCGAAACGTCAGCGATGTCAGATGCACGGCAAGAGCGGCGCTGTGTCCTCAGACACCCCGAAGCTCTCCTCAAGGGGGGGGGGGGGGGGGGGTCATCGTTTGGTCACAATGCCTTTTTCCATCCCACCTTTTCTTGCCCTGCCGGATAAAAGAAACGGCACTCAGCTCACAGGCTGCTGACGAGAAGACAAAAGGACAAAACCCAAACAGGGGGAACCCGCCCATTGAATCGCTCCCTCTGGGTTTCTGGCACCATCAGCATTGACTGATCCCATTGTGGCCCTGAAGAACGCGTGGGCTGCAGCTCAGTCCAGTTTTAATATGCATATCAATTGTCTATGGTTTTAAGAATTCCACTATGAAATAGCCATCTTTTTATTTTTTATTTTTTTAGATATGTTTTTTTAGGGCATTTGCGCTTTATTGTGGATAGGACAGTTTTGCACATTTGGGAGAGAGATGGGGGAAGACATGCAGCACATGTCCTGGGCCGGATTCGAACCCAGGACGCTGCGGTTTACGCTGAGCGTATGTAGCCATTAATAGCCATCTTAATAAAGCCTTATAACACTGACAGAAGAATGCCTTGGACATTTTGTTGAAGTTAGAGGTTCTATGTAGGATTGTTAGTAACTGTCTAACTGCATATATAACAGTTTCCACTAGAGGGCGCTCTAGGCGGAGCCACTCAAGATACCACCAGGTGGCGAGTATAAATAGAGATGTCTCCTCCCCCTCTACCTCTTTCTCCACCAGCCTCTCAGTGAGAGGAGAACTCATGTGCTGCTGCTCATACCATGTGAATGAATAAACCACGCCGCTTAAAGGCTAAAGATAGAAACCATGCCTCTTGACCACGTTATTGTCGCCCCATAGCCAGATTCTGTCAACACATTTCTTCTTCTTTGGATTTTTGTATTCCCATTTCCCTACGAAAGAGCAACTTCATCACATTCATTTAAACTTCTAAGTGGATATGAGTCCTGGTCGTTGCAACAGCGACTCCTCCTGGTCGGTCGGGGCACATGCACTCCAGATGTATGGGAGGAGGCGTGTGGTAATCTACACCCTCCCAGACAGACAGTAGGGCAGCATGTGGTAGTCTACACCCTCCCAGACAGACAGTAGGGCAGCATGTGGTAATCTACACCCTTCCAGACAGACAGTAGAGCAGCATGTGGTAGTCTACACCCTCCCAGACCGACAGTAGGGCAGCATGTGGTAATCTACACCCTCCCAGATTGACAGTAGGGCAGCATGTGGTAATCTACACCCTCCCAGACAGACAGTAGGGCAGCATGTGGTAATCTACACCCTCCCAGATAGACAGTAGAGCAGCATGTGGTAGTCTACACCCTCCCCAGACTGACAGTAGGGCAGCATGTGGTAATCTACACCCTCCCAGGACCCCCTCCCCCCCTCGCCCCAACAAAATGTTACAGTGCAGTTTGTTTATTGTTGTGCACCGTGAGAAACACGCCAACGTCAAAACAATAGTTCAGCGTGTTGGTTATGCGTAAACCCCCCCTCCCCTGTCACACTTTGAGAAACGCCACGTTGTCTCCTAGCGCCAAATATCCAGGGGTGTATAGTACTTGAGTAATTGTACTTTGTTACAGTACTTAAGTACTGTTTTTGGGGATTTGTACTTTACTCGAGTATTATTAGGTTTGTATACTTTGTACTTTTACTCAATTACATTTCAGAGAAGGAAAAAAACATACTTTTTACTCCTTACATTTAAAATGCAGATCTACAAAGTACAAAGTACATATCTCGCAGGTCCAACTATTTTAATTAGTATATTTGTTTCTCTGGCCAAACTAACGTTAACGTTATTAATCCTGTGGCCGCCCTTTATTTAAAAACAGCCAATCAAATCCCCATCAATGGAAAATGAACCCGCCCATACCCATGCTGATTGGTCTTTGTGCAAGACTAGAAAGCGGGGATCTTTGATTAAACACCTGCTATCAGAAGAATAGACAGTCAGAGTGACAAGCTACAGAAGATGGCCACAAACGATAATACGAGTGATGAAGAGGACGAAACGGTCGGCGTGGATGGACAAGACGAGCACCCATGGCCCTATCTCCATGAAATGTTCTCTTTTCCCGCAGTCAACACTGATTCTTATAGAATAGAAGAAGTGTCTCCTTTGCCTCCCCCGATCCCATGACATTTCTGCCTTAAAAAATGTGTACTTTAACTTTTTAGTACTTAAGTTAAGTACATTTAAAAGTAGAAACTTTTAAACTTTTACTCAAATGTGTTTTTAGCCAGATACTCTGACTTTTACTTGAGTACGAATTTTGAGAGGGTACCCATACTTTCACTTAAGTATAATTTGCTCATGGTTGTGTAAGCGGGAAGAGCTTTGCTCATGGTTGTGTAAGCGAGAAGAGCTTTGCTCATGGTTGTGTAAGCGGGAAGAGCTTTGCTCATGGTGCCTTTTGATAACAGTATAATGGTTGTAGTTGTGTTGAGAACCAAATGTTTCACTAAACAAATACTGAACGGGAGCACTGTGTTTGTGTCTGTTACTGAGTCTGTTGCCTTAACCATTTTCTGCTCGGGTAATGCTCATCATTATTTAACCCTTCCCCACCCCTGTTTCTAGTTCATGGTTAACGGTCTCTACAGGTCATTAAGGAAGGGTACTGCTTTGGGGAGCGAAAACATTATTCATCTTACTGCCATCAGGTGTGGGAGGGCTCAGGAAATATTGGGGGAAGTGGGGGTGTGTGGGGAGCTACTGCTGATAGCCCTGGAAGGCAAGAAGGACCAGAGTACCATCCCTAGGTCAGTGAATCCTAGGCCCCATCCGCTCCTGCTGCTCGACCTCCATTTCGATATTCCTGGCCTACAGTCGGGGGTCCAGCTAGACTCAGCTCTGCTGCATCCCGCTACCAGGTGGCCGTGTACAACCACTCCCATAAAGCAGGGATAATCCACCCTGCTACATTAGGATTCTAGATGGAGGCCGTCTGAGGTGCGCAGGAGGATGGTATCATGGTACCCTGGCTCTGTTTCTTCTATCCACACGAGCTCCGCACTTGTTATCCTATTTCCATTCTTTACTGCAGCTGTCATTAATCCTTTGATTAAAAGTGCTGCTAGAAAACGACGCGGCAACTTCACAGTGAAGTGCAGTCGATCTCAACACACTGTGACGAGCCTGGTGGTGTTCAGGCTCGACACGGTGCAAAACAAACAAATCCAACTGTCCACACAAGCACAATTTCAATAAATAAAAGATATTTATTGAATAGAAGCACAACAGTCCGATGGGCAATTAGAGTAGTCGGATAACAGTCCAGGGTCAAAACACGTAACAGGCTCTCGTACAAAAAGGGAATGTTCAATACTCAGGGTTTGTCTTCCGGTCCAGGGTCAGTTACACAAGGGGGTTTCTCAGCCAGTCCAGGGTCCAGTACCACAAACACCTTCTCGCTTTCTCCTCTCCTTACAACTACCGTATAACACTCTCTCTCTGCTCTCTGCTCCTTCCTCAACTTCACTCAACGCCACTCTTGTCTTTCCTAGGGTTTATGTTATGTGTGCCCAGTGTGTGTGTGGGATGTGGGTGATCACGTGGTGCACAGTCCTAATCACTCCTTAATTGACTCTCCTCTGCCCGTGGCAGTAGTATCTCCCTTCCTCCACATAGCCATGTCACGGGGGATGATATCTGCCACAACACGCTTCATTTAATGGAACTGTGTGGATTGTAATGTAATTCTTTCCACATTCTCACCCCTAACCCCATGCAGACTCAACTGGCGTCACTATATAGACACTTAGTGAAGACACACTTATCCGGAGACATGCTTATCAGGAGGTTACAACCCGGAGCAGTCTCAGTTGAATTGAATTTTGCCATAGATACAAACAAATAAATAAATAAAATACCAGACAGAATGATGCTTTAAATATTCAAGAGGTCTTTCCAGACAGATGGACCACTCCACTGATATTCTTGGGCGTTTAATAACCGCATGTTGAGACCCGCTCCAATCATTCAATATTCTGCACGTCAACGTGTCTCAATCACAGTGAAATAGAGAGCAAGTCAGGGAGCCCCAACGCAATTCACATGAATGAAAAGTCGGAAGGCAATTCTTTGAGCAGTCACACCAGATCAACAGTCACAATACCTACTGAAGAATTCACCTCTCTCTCTATACTGGTTCCTTTCCGTTAATATCTCCTTCTTAGTTGTATTTTTCTCTCCTCATGTGTGTGTCACTACGCACGCACGCACGCACGCACGCACGCACGCACGCACGCACGCACGCACGCACGCACGCACGCACGCACGCACGCACGCACGCACGCACGCACGCACGCACGCACACACACACACACACACACACACACACACACACACACACACACACACACACACACACACACACACACACACACACACACACACACACACACACACACACACACACACACCCAGATCTTCGCTCATCATTCCTTCTTCTACAGATCTCAAACTCGCAAACAATATCAATCGGGAATTTTATAATCAAACAAACAAGCAAACATAGATAAACAAACAAATAATAAATAAATAAAATAAACTTTTCTCTACTTCCCATCAAGGTCACTTTAGTTTAGAAGAAAGTAACATACCATACTTTCGGCATGTACGTAAGTGGCTCTACGGCGCGAGATTGAAAAGCCATTAATGAGAACATACACAGAACATGGCAATAAGTCATTAGTGATTAATGAGATGGGGGGGGGGGGGGGGGGGCGGGGGGGGGGGGGGGGGGGGGGGGGGGCGTACGTAGGCAGGTAAACGGCAGGCAACTCGGCCAGACTGCCGGCTAGGAGATGAGTCGTGCCAGAGCTGTTTGGCAGACACGGTCACGCTTCGACCGCCATGCTGCTGGGGTGTTGTGGCTTCTGCAGATTAATGTTGTCAGTCCTAAATTAAGTACATTTTCATTCAAATATGGTGTTGTGAGATGAAGCTGTATAGGGACTGGGAAGTGGAGGAAGAGGTGCCCCACTGCTTTACTTAAAGGTGCTATAGATATTAACATTTGTATATAGAGTAATAATTTCTAAATATACAATTTAAAAATACACATTTTCTTATTTCAGATATTGTTGGAAGAGGTGTGTTTTTTGTCGACGGCGGAAATGGTTTGTTAAGTTTAAAAGCCTCTTACCGTTGGCTTGCTCAATATTAAAAAGTAGCCTGTATCATTATCTATGAACATGGAAATCATGTCTTTGTACACAAAAACAGTGTTCAAAGTATTTAGTACTAGGTGTTATAGATAAATGTAGTGGAGTAAAACGTTTAACATTTCCCTTAAAATAGTAGTAATAGTATGAAGTAAGTCCCCTAAAATGGAAATACTCAAGTAAAGGTGGAGAAATAATAATAATTCGACATTTTTGTTTTCTAAGCAGATATATATATATATATATACTCAGAACTATTAACTATATATCTGCTTAGAAAACGAAAATGTCTAATCTTTTGATCTTTTATTTCTCCACACTGGCACACCTAATTCCAGTGAATGACGCTAAGCTAGGCTAACGGTGCGGCTGTTCCCTAAGCCTAATGCATGCACAGAGAAGAAAAGGGTATGTATCTGCTTGTCTAACTCCAGGGTAGATGGCAAATAAATTAATTTCCCAAAAAGTTGGCTTGTTCCTTTAAGTACAGCGCGAAGTACAATGCTTAAAGGGGAACTATGCCCAATTCAAGGATTAATATATCATATGGTCAGTCCAAAAACATATGAACATATGACAATGAATTGGGATAGATTCATTATAGATGACACTGAGAGCACCTAGGGATACGGTTTCCGCTTCAGAACTAACTACTATAGAATCAAGAACCATTTGGATGTAAAAAAAAAAGAAAAAAAAATCTGTGGGTGAGCCGTCAGCTCCCACACACAGCCTGTTCCGAGACAGGAATCAATTGACGTGGCTGAGCGAGAGGGCACACAATGTGAGGGCAGACAGCCCCAGACATCTGGTTCATTTGATTAGAGTCGCATTGAAATTCAGCTGAGCGAGTCGAAGTCTTTCAGATAAGGCGGCGCAGCAAAGCAGCCTTGTCTGGGACGTTTTAGAACTGTAAGCCTAAATATTTCCACCGAGAGTGAAAAAGGATTTCCATTCGGTTGAATGCGAGATGATGACAAAGGGAGCGGAGCAAAACGTCCCTGCCTCTCACTCTTAAAAGGATCATTCAGGTATCATTTAGACTTCACGCCATTACTGGAGGTTCCCTGATTTTGTGTTGGTAGAGGAAAGTTGCTTGCTAGGCAATGAATAATTCACCCTTATGAAAACCCGCTGAGTTGTCACTGTATTCTCTACTACGAGCCATTGAAATCTGCATGTCGAACTTTTGCTTTCAGTTTCTGGGTGCCGTCATTAACTCATGGGTGCACCCCATTGACAGATTTCTAATTTAATTTTCTTTAAATCTTTTTCCCCCTCCTTTTTCCCGATTTTTCTCCCATCCCACTGTTAGTCGTTATGCCAATTCCCAACCCCCTTCCTGGTTGTTGCGCACCCCCCCCCTATTGTTGGTCCGGGAGGCCGGAGACTGTCACATGTTTTCCTCCGACACATGTGCAGCCAGCCGGCAGCTAGCCTGGTAGCGCAGATTCTCAACGGGAGAGTGTAACGTGTGGAAGGTCACACTACCTTTCTCCAGATCCTACCCTCGCTGTGCAGGCGCCCCGACCGAACTGTAGGGGTTGCTGTCCACAACGCCCAGGACCCACCCACGGCTTCCCTCCCCCTAACTCAGCCAAACGAGTTAGTATAGCGATCAGCCCAAGCCAAGGCAATGCTGACTCTCCCGGAGTCGAGACCGCAGCCTCTTGCATTGGTGACGAGCACAATCTCCGCTACCGCCACCTGACCGCCTTCCATTGACAGATTTGAGTGGCTTGTAGCAGAGTAATACAGTAACGTACAGTAATGCAAAATATATGATATACAGATGTGCTTACAAGGGTTAATTACCTATGCCTAGTGACCTTCAACATCAATGGTATAGTGTGAATGGCGTTGGTAGTGTGAATAGTGTTTAGTAAATTCTGCTCAAACGTACACTGTATAGACCAGTGAACACAAAGTCAAAAACAGGGACAATTTCTGGCAAAACTAGACAGGTATGGTCCCTTAACCTCTTAAGCCCTAGCCATATTTTCAGAAATTTCGCCTAAAAATACATACCCAAGTAAATGGAAGATTGCTCCACTTCTACAAGGTCCATTTGCATGTTCTTGGTATCTAGGGACATCTATGGACCTAAGGGAATGTATTCAGTCCAGTGAATATCCAGCAAACCTGAACGTTATTGCCATAAAATAGAACGTAGAGTGTGTCTTTACCTTTCTGTGAACGCGTCTCAATCTGATGAAAAATGGTGGAGCTATTTACATTATAAAAAGGTAACTGTACTTACAGTATATTTCATTCACGGTCTTTGCTGCCCTGTTACGGGCACCTGGTGGTACAAAATACAGATTGAACTCTGCCATTGGAAAGAGGAGATTTGGCCCGATCCATAGATGTAAGACTTGGCCATAATAAGGTAATTTATAGGCCTGATATTCTATATTCATATTCATATTTTTGCCCAGACTCAGCTCAATGCTTGTTGGGTAACCACGTTTTCCCCATCATTCAGAATGAGAACTGTGTCCACTGAACCATGTATGTGAATAACAACATAATTTAGTGATTGAGTGTACAGTGTAGTATCTAGGCTACACATGGTCCTCGTATCATCACAAGGGTTAAATGACCCATGTTTAAAAACTATGCTACAATATAATTATAATCCTGTTAAATTCATTACAGCTTTGCTGTTTAATACATTTTCACATTTGGCCTGGAGATGCACGCAAGCTGGACAGGACTGATGTTACAGAGCATGAAGGGTAATTGTGTTCCAATACGCTGGCCTGTTCACCCCCCCCCCCCCCCCCCCCCCCATGTAAAATGAAGTAGCAAGAATGCAATTAGAGTGATCCAAGTGTTGCCTGCATGTCTTAGGGCTTATTCTCATCTAATCAGACAATGCAGCACATTGCCACACAGGTCGGTGCATTGGTGCGGATGGGCCATTTGTGTGACATCATGCTCTCAGCTTTTTAAACTCGAGTTAAACTTTCTCACGGAACACAGCTCCATAATCTTTTTGGGCAACCCCATGCGGTAACAACTGCCGGAGCCCAACGCAACTACCAAAGAAGCAACTACCCCCATTCAAAAGAAGCAACTACCCCCATTCAAAAGAAGCAACTACCCCATTCAAAAGAAGCAACTACCCCCATTCAAACGAAGCAACTACCCCATTCAAAAGAAGCAACTACCCCCATTGAAAAGAAGCAACTACCCCCATTGAAAAGAAGCAACTACCCCCATTGAAAAGAAGCAACTACCCCCATTGAAAAGAAGCAACTACCCCCATTCAAAAGAAGCAACTACCCCCATTCAAAAGAAGCAACTACCCCATTCAAAAGAAGCAACTACCGCCATTCAAAAGAAGCAACTACCCCATTCAAAATAAGCAACTACACCCATTCAAAAGAAGCAACTACCCCCATTCAAAAGAAGCAACTACCCCCATTCAAAAGAAATAACTACCCCATTGAAAAGAAGGGGACACTTGCATTTTACCCAGCATTGTCTGATCTAATTAGAATGGACTCTTAGGCTCAGAGAACATGCTATAAATATTAATCATATTCATAAATATGGGTTCAGAATATTGAAATAACCCTGACATGAGCAGACAAATAGTAAATGATTCTTAATTGTTTGGCGTTTGTTTTAACCTGCTTTGAGTGCCAGACGGTTTGCCATATTGAACAATACAATACATGCTGAAACATTAAGACTATAAAAAATACATTTAGTATACTTTTCTTTGATTGACAAGCCACAAGGCTTCCTTCACCTCCTACACATACTGGATATTGCACTATTCTCTTCTCATGCTTACTGTACTCTCATTTTATACATGTGCAAATAAATACACCTTACCATCGGAGTCGTCCCCACTATCTGAAACTTCCCATCTTGTACTCCAAAAAACAAATTATTATTATTATTTTTTAAATGATCTTTTCCCCCCCTTCTTTTTCCGTTTTTCTCCCCTCCCAATGTTAGTCGTTATGCCAATTCCCAATCCCCTTCCTGGTCGTTGCGCACTCTGCCCCCTACCGTCAATCTGGGAGGGCGGAGACTATCACATGCTTCCTCCGACACATGTGTACCCACTACCCAGCCTAGGGCTGGGCGATATGGCCAAAAAATTATATCGCGATAAAGATATCGATAACAATATCATATCACTCGATATTCGATATTATCGATATTGTTATAAGTATATATATATATATATTTTTTTAACAACAGATTTATGTTTATTTTGCAGCAATTATTTGTCGTTGCCGCCATCTTTAGTGTTACATCCCCTCACACTCCAGTTCTCAGGCTGCAGCTGGTTTGAAAGCGAAAGTAAACCGGCTTCTCTGCTGGCTGTGGCTCCAGGGGAGTTGAACAGTTCTGGCTCTGCTAGTTTCTTTTCTATCTTTTGGCGCTTTTTTGGTGGACAAACCGCCGCACATGTGCACCGTGACTCGTGACTGGAGTCTAGCTCTGCTAGCCTAGCACACATAGCCTACTGTGTACAGACGGTTTCAAACTGTATTTTAAATGAGAAAGCAAACAAAATAAATGGACAAGAGAAAAATAAATCTCAATTTGGTCAGTATTGTCATTTGGACAAGCAGAGCCATTACTTTAAGTTGCAGGCAAGAAAGACAAGTCTGTCCACTGTCTCTGGTTTTAAAACTGCCCTGTTGCAGGTCACAAAAAAACAAAAAACAAAAAAAAAATCGATATATATTTTTTCAATACCCCCCCCCCCCCCCCCGATATCGATTATTAAAATATATCGCGATAATTATCGTTATCGTTATATCGCCCAGCCCTAACCCAGCCCACCACTTCTTTTCACCTGGCAGCGTGGACTCTCACTGGGAGAGTGTAACGTGTGAAAGGATCACACTACCTCCCTCCAGATCCTTCCCTCGCTGTGCAGGCGCCCCGACCGAACTGTAGGAGTCGTTGTTTACAATGACCTGGACCCACCCACCGGCTTCCCTCCCGCTGACTCTGCCAATCGAGCCAGTATGACGGCCGGCCAAGCCGGAGGCAGCGCTGACAGCCGGATTCGATACCGGCGTCTCTTGCGTTGGTGACGAGCGCTTAAACAAATTATTTACATGTGTAGCAGGGTGGATTATCCCTGCTTCGTGGGAACTGTGGTGTGCGGTCAATAGGTAGCGAGACACAGTAGCACTCTGGCCAGCTGCACCTCCGTCTTTGGGGTCCGGAGCGTCAACTGGAGGCTGGCAGTGGGGATGTATGAGGCCCAGGATTTACAAACCTGGTCCAGTACTCTGGTCTTCCTCCCTCTCTCTGGAGCAGTCAGCAGTACTCCCCAACAACACACCCTCACCCTCCACGATTGTCTCTTTTGCCCTCCCACACCTAATGACCGGATGGTAGAGAAATAACTTGGTTCCCCCCGCAAGCAGTACCCTCCCTTAGTGACACCAGAAACCTTACAATAGAAATGGAAGGTAGAATAGGAAGGGGTTAAGGTTAAATATATTACCCGCATCAAAGGGTTAAAGTTAGGGTTAGGAATAATAAAAGACACGCACACAGTGCTCCCGTTCTGGATGAATGTATTGTAACTCAGCCTAGTTACAACAATGCTACGTCTGGTGATTACTGCACCATGGGTATCCATACAATAATTACACTGGCATGAATCAATGGCATGAATCAATTATCGTATTACACCCAGGCACCAAGTGCTCTCAGGTACCCAGACTAAACGCTGCCCACGTCTGGGCGGAACACAGTATTTACCTTCTCTAAGGAATTACACTCATACTGTCCCCGGTTGAGAATATGGGGAAGGAAGGGGGAGCATAGGGAAGAGAATAAAGGGATTCACTGAACGGGAATTATTTATGAAATACACGCCTTATCACGCTCAAAGAAAAGGAATGAAATAAAAGAGTAAGCCCACAAAATACCTATAAAGTCCTATCTTAATGCCGGCATATATTGTTCGGGGTACCCCTATGAACTGGTAGTAGCAACGTTGCTTTCGCCCGCGGGCTGCACCACACTGTGTACTGTATATGGAATCGGGAGCATCTATGCTCATTTGTACTCATCCGAAATGGCCGCCTCGCCACTCCACTGTTGTCCGGGAGGCAAGATGGCGTCGAACGCTCTCGCGAGGATGTCAGCAGGCGGAGCTAGGCAGAGAGGCAGCGCCGGCTGAGAGCATGTACTGAGTGATGGCGACCCCTGTTGGATGGGCGGAACTCCCGTCGGCCGCAGGCAGCCTGGTGCAGATCTGAGTGAAGTCCTCCGGGGCAGGCTGAACGCAGGCAGCCGGTCGCAGGTCTGGTCGAAGTCAGCCGGAGCAGACTGGTTGTTGGCCCACGTTCGTCCTGGGGCGCGCGCTCTATACCGCACACTGTAGCTACTATAACTCGGTACTTAACGACTTGGATAATTGTTTAACCGCACGTTACCTATACCGCACACTGTAACTGCTATAACTCGATTGCTAGTGCCTGGCTCTGCACTCATTGTTCATATAATACCGCTGGTACTGCTAGGATATCGTGTCCACTAGCCAGTACTCGTTATCACCCGTTGTCCTCTTACGGGGCCCCCTGGCATAACGTCAGCAACAGGGCTATCCAGAGCCCCGTTAGCTGCGACTACTCGTTGTCAAGTTCACTGCCGAAGAGAGCGACTTCCGCTGGACTCCTCCCTTTATCATCTCCCAGCTCTCTCCGCCACTCTCTGCCTGCTACTGCCCCCTGCAGGTCCCGCCTGCCAGTCACAAGGGGAGACGCATTGTAGAATATGAATCAGTACTGTCATTTATAATCCGTATTCCAATGCTCTTCGGAAGGGGACGTTTGTGTCATTGCTCGTGTGAATCAATGACACTAGTTAGAATGTCTTTGTGTACAAAAAGGGATATAAACACAGTCAGCAGTTCTGAATAATATACCATATTTTCCAGACTGCTACACATGGTAACTATGAACTGTTAAAGGATCTCAATTGCAGATTATGCAGGAATATTAATATATTGCAACAAACAACTGTTTGCTATGTGAAGAGAGTACAGTAATGGTGTCCTGAGCAGAGAGTGAAGTCACACTCCCTCTGTGTGTGTTGTTATCCAAGCTTCTCTGCTCTTTGTTTTGGTAGCCATGTTAGTATGTGAGTCCCTCCCCGTGAAACAGTTGGGCCCTCCCTCTTCCCATTTCCTCACGTGGAATGCATTTAATTGGATGCAGGAAATAAAACAATTGCTGGATCTTGATTCATGTTTGATCTACAATTCCTAGTTTGACAGTTTGATGTGACGGCAGCAGCCTATCAGAAAGAATGGGGCAGTACCCTGACCTATGTCAGATATTAGCAGGTTTTTTTCCTAATGTTTGCTAATGTGTAATGATATGCTAAAGAATATCCATAGCTATAAATCTACTATCTGTTTATCTATCCTTCTATAATTGTATCTATTGTACATTACTTAAACAAGTGTGTATGTTGTGAAGGATCAGATTAAACCGAATATATATATTTATTTATGGATATATATTTAATAGTATTTGTATATCGTTTGATATCCCTTGTATATTCCTTGTACATATACACTGAATATCCCTTTAGTCTACTAACAGCCCATAATAGTTTCATTCTACCATTGGACAAGAACCTGGCGCCAGCAGCCAAGCCCCTTGGTTCAAGTTCAATCGTGCCGACGAACATGTCGTTACAAGCCCGGTTCCGCGTAGGAATACGTCTGGCGAAATACGAATGGTACTATTTGTTCACAGCGCATATATATATGGCGCAAGTAAAGTAGAACTTTCTTTTAGTCCATTAGTCCTTTACCCTCCAACCTAGTAACAGACGTGAAGCCTCACCCACGACCCACGTGTGGTGCAGTATGGCCTACTTGGCCTCAGAATAGGCATTGAGACATCGTGTGGATTAATAGTTGAATTGTCATAGTTTGGCACTATACCGTCGAGTGGGACGTATTTCTATTAAGTTAATAATAGTCTATTATGTATGGTGCATCGTTCGGTTAGAGTTATAAAGTGAGCAGTACCCCCATCGTTCCTGGCGTTATCTAGAGTCTTAACCAGGCTGGGCAGACCACGTGTGGTGCTTTCATCCGAGGAGTTCTGGGCCAGGACGAGTGGACCTGCACATTGGATTACTTTACCTGGACGACGGCGAGCCCTACACGGCTTGGATTATCTACTTGCTTTGGGTGCTTTGATTATGCCATGGATAACAGCCAACACTGCTGAGTGTTGGAACTACCCCCCGAGAGGAGTCCAGGTGAGACGGCGCTCTACCCCGAGTGAGGTCGCCTCACGTCTCTTCGTTGTGGACCGGCAGCTACCGTCTACAAGAGGGCCCAGCTGTATTCATCTGTGGACCGAGGTTCTGTGGGCACCGTGTTCAGCACTCTGAATTCTCCCAAGAAATCGTTGGCCAGATGGGATATCGCCGGCGGCTCTCCTAACCCCCCCCCCCCTACTGACTTACAACCAGCGGGACCCCCCTTTAGTGTATCCAGCTATAATCATTTAAGTACCATCGCTATAGTTCCCTAAAGAACCAGGTTGTATACTTGCTCCCTGCGTAACCAGAGATTGGACATTCAATGTTGATTTGCCTACGAATACTCATTTGCCTTACAAGTGCATTCAAATCATAAATGTCATTAAGTGAACGTTGTATATACCCTTTGCTATATAAAATATTCGATTTATACATTTGTGTGGACTTCGTTTCATCAGGTGGGAAAGTGTTCATCATATCTATATCATGTACTGTGTGGCCAGTAGTTAAAGTACATAATCGGTAGTGGTTTAATGATACCATACTTATCAATACAGTCAGGGAATTGTACCCCTCAGTTACAATTGGTCCTTCGAGCCGGATAGTAACTAGTGTAATATTAATATAGTGTTATTAATATTGAAATGGCCTATGATGAACACTCCACGAAACGGTCCTCCTAACGTAGAACGCCCGCGGCGCAGACGACAGACACCTCAGTACTTAGAGGATTACGCTGTCAGTCAACTACCTAGCCTTCGACAAACGGTAAACGCGGTAAAAGTAGAAAGTAAAATTATGTCTGACCTTAACGACCAGGTTACCCCGACCACAGAGGCCCTAGTGGGTTCTAATGTAACTGACCAAGCTCACGGTGGGGACCAGGAGGGAGCTGACATGCCTTTACCCCCCGCCAATACCGAAGAAGTAGTCCCCGACCAGCCCCGGGAGGAAGACAACCCTACAGAGAGAGAACTCTGCACGGAAGAAGAGGAGGAGAGCGCCGAGGAAATAGAGCTCCAGGACTCCCCAACGAGTACAGCCAGGAGCGGCTCACCCCTACAACCGTCTTCCCCCAGCGAAGCGGAGAGGATGCTATCACAGGCGTTCCTCGCCAGCCTGACAGCCTCTACCGAACGCGATCGACTTCAGGGTGAACGCGATCGACTTCAGGGTGAACGCGATCGACTCCAGACACAGCAACGGAGCGAGGAAGAGCACATACGCCTGGAGATGAGACGCCTTCAGACGGAAGAGAATATGGCAAGAGACCGGGCCGACGCCCAGCGCGCCGCTGCCGGTGCCCAAAGAGAAGCAGATCTCACCAAGCGCGAAGCCGAGCGCGACAGACTACAAGCGCAGCTAATGGAGCAGCTGATCCTCAAGGCAACACCCTCTCCCTCCGCCAGGGGTTCAAGGAACTCGTCGAGACAACAGTCAAGGGCAGCGTCTCCTAACCGAGCAAGCGACCCTGAACTTGACCAACAGACCAAGCCTATACCCCCCGCAGACCCCCTTCCCAGACCGGTCCAAGCGAGACCCAGCTACAAGGAAGGAGCGGCATACACTGCGGAGAAGCTAAATAAACGACTACAGGATCTAGAGGACCTGATAGAAGAAGAAGAGGGAGAGGAGGAGAACCAAGCCCGACGACAGCACAGTACTCCACCGGACCAGGAGGTCCAGTACAGCCCAGGCTATACCCCCGCGGCGCTGCGCTACAGACCCCCGACTCTATTCACGGGTGAGCATGATGCACGACCAGCCCCGAGGAATAGCACCTGGACCAGCGGGCCATGGTACCCTGCCGGTACCAGCCCACAGAGAGGCGCAAGAGGAGACTCGCCTAGGAGGTCTCTCCCCCAACGCTCGCCGATGTATCAGCCATCCACGGCGTCATACATTGCCACGCCGACGTTTCCAGACTTCACCTATGAGAATCGAGCACAGTACACGGAGCTCCGGATGTGCTTAGAGACAATGATGGTGGATGTCGCTGATGAACGCCACAAGTATGCAATATTACTGAAGCACCTGAAAGTACCGCGAGCGCACAATATAGCGCTAGCCTATGCCACCTCTACGACCCCATACACAGCGGCTCTAGCAGCGCTGGACCAGAGATATGGACGTATATGGGATTACGTAATCCAAGAGATAAGGCATATTGATCGCCTACCCCCAGCAACAGACAATCGCTCATTAGACGACCTGTCTATAAAAGTGCAGTCCCTGGTAGGGATGCTGGGAGCGCAACGAGAAAAGGGTATGCACGAGCTATACGCCAACTCTAACGTCGAGAGGATTTTAGAGAAGCTGCCACCCGCCAGACAAGAGCGCTTCAGGCGGCAGAGAGACCACCGTGATCCTAACGGTCCCGAACCATCCCTCCTCGATCTAGCCGACTTCCTGGCGAGAGAAGTCAGCAGCTTACGACTGGATACGTTCGTGCGGAGCACACCAAGCTCCAGAGAGGGACCCAGGAGAATAAACGATGGAAGAAGATCGGTGACTGTCATGCACCAATCAGAATCAGTACCGAGCAGTAAGAACCACAGTACCCCCTCGAGAAAAGAGAAGTGGAAGATAGCGTGCCCGTACTGCGAGAAGGAACACTGGCTGTCACAATGTGACCTGTTCACAAAGATGAATGCAGAAGAAGTGAGTCAATGGATAAAGTCCAACAGGCGCTGTTACCGATGTGCGCGCAGTCACATGGCAGCCGAATGCCGCCTAAAGAAGAGGTGCAGTCGGTGTGACGGAGCACACCTAGATGTCCTACACGACAGTAACAGAAGAAAGCCTGCACCTGCACCATCGAGCAGCACCAAGGCAAGTGTCATGTACATTGACCCCGCCAGCAGCAGTGGCGCCCAAGTGCTCTTAAAGGTAGTCCGTGTAACATTGAGCTACCAAGATAAAGTCATGGACACTTACGCCGTCCTTGATGACGGGTCAGAGAAGACCCTTCTGCTCGCGTCCGCTGCGGCCCAGCTGGGACTGCGGGGGAGCGAGAACCAAATGACGATTCGGACAATAAGAAGAGATTTAAAGACGATAAAGGGCGAGAATGTCTCCTTCACTATCGCAGCAAGCGGGCAGCCAGAGCGACGGTATAGGATTACAAATGCTTTCACCAGCCAAGAAATAGGACTATCACAGTACACCTACCCCATCGCCAAGCTGATGGATAAATATGTGCACCTGCGTCAACTACCTATCCCGCTCATAGACGGCGCCACCCCGACCCTGCTGATAGGCTCCGACCATGCAGACCTCATCGTCCCGATAGACCGGGTCCATACAGGACCCCGAGGCTGTCCTGCAGTAGTCGAGACCCGCCTAGGGTGGACACTACAAGGCCCCCTCGCTAAATCTCTCAACCGAACAGCAGCCACTAGCTGCCTCCACTCCAGAGCGACAGAAGAAGACACCACTCTCCTGCAGCATGTCGAGAGGCTATGGACACTAGAGACAATGCCCTTTAAGAACGAAAAGAAAGACATTCGTTCTAAAGAAGACGTTTACGCCATAAACCTCCTCGAGCAAGGGACAAAGAGAGTCACAGTCGGCGGAGTGATGAGATACGCAACTCCACTCCTGAGGCGAGAGGGAATGCCCACCTTTCACGCAAAGAAAGACGCTACGGAGCGGTATCTATTGAACACAGAGCGGCGCCTAGCCAAAGACCCCGCTCAAGAGAGTGTGTACCGCGCTGAGATTGAGAAGCTAATCACAGCGGGACACGTAAAGAAGATTGACTGGCGACGCCGTGCGCTGCTCCGCGCCTCTCTGATCAAAGGCGGCTTTGATCTCAGGCAGTGGGCCAGCAGCGACCCGCACGTATTGCGCAGCCCCTCCCCCGCGGACAAGGCTGCCAGCAGCGAGACCTGGATGGCGACAATCCCAGGAGAAGCCCAAGAAATGACACTAGGACTAGTCTGGCGCTTCAAAACAGACTCGCTCCACTATAGACACAAACCCCTGACCACGGAGCAGGGAAGGTCGACGGCAATACCGACCACCAGACGGAGTGTGTACAGAACACTCGCCAGACAATATGACCCGTTGGGATGTATTCTACCTTACACCACCAGGGCAAAGATGATTGTACGAGCACTATGGGACAAGGACCAGGGCTGGGACGACCCAATACCCGCACACCTTGCCTCCACATGGAGAGAGTGGGAGACGGAGCTCCGCTCACTCCCAGGCGTCAATATACGCCACAGCTACTTCCCACCCACAGTGAGGCCAGAGACATGCAAGATGGATCTACACGTCTTCAGTGACGCCTCCGAAGTAGCTTATGGATCGGTGGCCTACTTGCGTGCCCAAGAGAAGGGAGGAGAGATACACACTGCTTTCATCCTGGCTCGCTCAAGAATAGCCCCACGAAAGCAACAATCTATCCCGCGTCTAGAGCTCTGCGCAGCCCTAGCAGGAGCGCATCTAGCCACGTTAATCCAACGTGAACTCACCATTCCGGTGCACAGAACAATCTTGTGGTCAGATTCCACGACAGTACTCACATGGATCAAGTCTGATTCATGCAGATACAAGGTCTTCGTGGGAGTCAGAGTCACCGAGATTCAAGAGTTAACAGAAGCAGCGAGCTGGCGGTATGTGGACACCAAACACAACCCAGCTGACGTCATCACCCGGGGAATGTCCCTAGATGACCTCACCTGTCGCAACATCTACAGTGACGGACCAGAGTTCCTCAAGCTCCCGGAAGAAGAGTGGCCTACGTCCACCCCACGGGAAGCGAGTAAAGAGGAGGCTGAGAACAAGAAACCTATGTTCTGTGGACTGAGCACAGTCGCCTCCACAGACCCCAACATAGATGATTGCATTACCCTACAGAGTGCGCAGCTAAAGACATTTCTGCGGCACCACCCAGAGATTCAGCCCACTGCCGACATTTCAGCAGCTGACTACGAAGAAGCAGAACTTCTTCTACTACAACGAGCCCAGAGAGACTCGTTCCCCGATGAGCTAGACTGTCTACAGGGAGGAAAGCCCGTCCCATCAGACAGCAGACTGCTCCACCTGGCACCCGAGAGCGACGCCCATAATCTCATCAGAGTGGGTGGTCGTCTGCGGAGAGCCCCCAATCTACCGGATGACGTTAAGTACCCGATAGTCTTGAACAGCCGACACAAGGTCACAGAGCTGATCATAAAGAAATACGACGAGGATGTACACCACGCAGGAGCAGAGAGAGTCTTCGCGGAGATCAGACGTCGCTATTGGATACTTCAAGGAAGAGAAGCAGTGCGACGCTTCCAGCGAACCTGTGTAGACTGCCGAAAGTGGCGCGCGCAGCCCAGCATACCCCGGATGGCTGACCTACCTCCCTGTCGCCTCCGACTCGGCGACAAGCCATTCCACTCCACAGGCATGGACTGTTTTGGCCCGTTGTATATAAAGAAAGGAAGAGGAACCGAGAAGCGGTGGGGTATTGTATTCAAATGCATGACCACCAGAGCGATACATATCGAACTCATTCCAACCATGAGCACAGACTCATTCCTTATGGCCTTCCGAAGATTCACATCACGGAAAGGAAAACCGTCTACATTGTTGTCTGATCACGGGACAAACTTCAAAGGCGGAGAAAGAGAGCTGAGAGAGAGCTTCCAAGCTATGGGCCCAGAACTTAAGACCCACCTCGCTCCATCCCAGATTGACTTCCAGTTTAATCCCCCGAACGCACCCCACTTCGGTGGAACCTGGGAACGAGAAGTACGTTCTATAAAGACAGCCCTGTACGCCGTGCTTGGGGCCCAGACTGTGGCGGAAGAAGTCCTAATGACAGTCCTCACGGAGATCGAGGGAGTATTGAACTCCAAGCCCCTCGGCTACGTCTCCAGTGATGTAGCAGATGTCGACCCAGTCACCCCCAACACACTCTTGATGGGGCGGCAGGACCCCGCGCTACCCCAGACAATGTACAGGCCTGAAGAAGCGAACGGCCGAAGAATGTGGAGGTACAGTCAAGTACTAGCTGACAAGTTTTGGAACAGTTTTCTACTCCACTACCTACCGTCTCTACAGACCCGCCAGAAGTGGGTAAAAGAGAGAGACAATTTGACAGAAGGAACAGTCGTCATGATTATCGACCAGTCACTACCCAGAGCTATGTGGCCGGCTGGCCGCGTAAGCAAAGTGATCACCGGTGCCGATGGCAAGGTCCGAGCAGCCGAGGTGCTCGTCCAAGGGCGAACTTACACACGACCCGTGGCGAGGCTAATAGAACTGCCCAGACTCCCAGACACTATCGATGACGACCATGACCCCACGACTTTGTGAGTTGACTGACCCTTACAGCGGACCTTGAGTGGTAGACAGTGCGGTTAATCTGTCTCTGCTTAGCTAATTAGGTGGGACTAATTAGGGGGCGGCTGTTGTGAAGGATCAGATTAAACCGAATATATATATTTATTTATGGATATATATTTAATAGTATTTGTATATCGTTTGATATCCCTTGTATATTCCTTGTACATATACACTGAATATCCCTTTAGTCTACTAACAGCCCATAATAGTTTCATTCTACCATTGGACAAGAACCTGGCGCCAGCAGCCAAGCCCCTTGGTTCAAGTTCAATCGTGCCGACGAACATGTCGTTACAAGCCCGGTTCCGCGTAGGAATACGTCTGGCGAAATACGAATGGTACTATTTGTTCACAGCGCATATATATATGGCGCAAGTAAAGTAGTCCATTAGTCCTTTACCCTCCAACCTAGTAACAGACGTGAAGCCTCACCCACGACCCACGTGTGGTGCAGTATGGCCTACTTGGCCTCAGAATAGGCATTGAGACATCGTGTGGATTAATAGTTGAATTGTCATAGTTTGGCACTATACCGTCGAGTGGGACGTATTTCTATTAAGTTAATAATAGTCTATTATGTATGGTGCATCGTTCGGTTAGAGTTATAAAGTGAGCAGTACCCCCATCGTTCCTGGCGTTATCTAGAGTCTTAACCAGGCTGGGCAGACCACGTGTGGTGCTTTCATCCGAGGAGTTCTGGGCCAGGACGCGTGAATATTAAAGGCAACCAACTTGTGTTCAGCTTTTCGTTCAGCGTTTCTCTGATTGGCCACACGGCCAATCAATC
Organism: Notolepis coatsorum; assembly: GCF_963971535.1. Lineage (NCBI taxonomy): Eukaryota > Metazoa > Chordata > Actinopteri > Aulopiformes > Paralepididae > Notolepis > Notolepis coatsorum. Next base: position 71,398,331 of record NC_140179.1, read on the forward strand.
AATCCACTAGCACGCGGCCTTGCGGCAAGAGAGACAAGAGAGACAAGAGAGTCGCGGCAGAGAGCCGCGCATGCGCATGAGGCTCCCCCAGGTCCTTGTGTTTGAGACAGCCATATTAGACACATAATTTAAGATAATAGTTTCCACAGCTCCAGTTAACCTAATTTATACCGTAATGAATCATTAAAAAATATACCGTTAACTGGAATATGTTGTTTCTTTACACATATGTTGGATTATGTAATTGGGTTTTCATGACAAAACAATAAAAATCGCTACTTTACATCAGGGTGAACGCTGAACCGAGTCAAGCCGCGGGAGGCGCACGGAAGCCGGTGAATGAACAACCGCATTGCCCCGCTGGCTCTTCAGCAAGGAGCCTCCACAGCTCCAGTTAACCTAATTTATACCGTAATGAATCATTAAAAAATATACCGTTAACTGGAATATGTTGTTTCTTTACACATATGTTGGATTATGTAATTGGGTTTTCATGACAAAACAATTAAAATCGCTACTTTACATCAGGGTGAACGCTGAACCGAGTCAAGCCGCGGGAGGCGCACGGAAGCCGGTGAATGAACAACCGCATTGCCCCGCTGGCTCTTCAGCAAGGAGCCTCCACAGCTCCAGTTAACCTAATTTATACCGTAATGAATCATTAAAAAATATACCGTTAACTGGAATATGTTGTTTCTTTACACATATGTTGGATTATGTAATTGGGTTGTCATGACAAAACAATAAAAATCGCTACTTTACATCAGGGTGAACGCTGAACCGAGTCAAGCCGCGGGCGGCGCACGGAAGCCGGTGAATGAACAACCGCATTGCCCCGCTGGCTCTTCAGCAAGGAGCCTCCACAGCTCCAGTTAACCTAATTTATACCGTAATGAATCATTAAAAAATATACCGTTAACTGGAATATGTTGTTTCTTTACACATATGTTGGATTATGTAATTGGGTTGTCATGACAAAACAATAAAAATCGCTACTTTACATCAGGGTGAACGTTGTTACACTGCCACCACCCACTTCAATGACAGAGCTCTCATATTTGCGAATGCATAAACTATAACTTAAATTATGGCTATGTGTCTAATATGGCTGTCGCGAAGTCATTGATAAGTGACAGCCATATTAGACACATAGCCATAATTTAAGACATAGTTTATGCATTCGCAAAATATGAGAGCGCGGTCATTGAAGGGCTTCGTTCTACAACGGAGGAACGGCCGCTGCTGCTGGAGCTGGACCGAGTAGAGCCGGCGGCGGTGCACGGAAGCCGGCGACAAACCACCGCATCGCCCCGCTGACGTTAAAAACGCGAAATAACGTTACTGATGTACAGTGACACCCAGAGTTTCTAGTTACAGTAGTGACGCGTGACTCGAGATAGTCCTAACACTGTAACAGTGTTTATTATTAAGAGTCAGATAGTCCTAACAGTGTTTATAGTCCTAACACAGTGTTTATTAGTAAGAGTCAGATAGTCCTAACACTAGTGTTTATTATTAAGAGTCAGATAGTGAATGAATGAATGAATGAAAACTTTATTTAACAGATTGCAGAATGGGTACAATACAGTACGGCTCAATACATACAATTGTTAAGGGGATGCAGACCTGAGAAAGACGTTTGTCTTGTTTACATCAGGGTCCCCCATTTTCAATTCATATAGACATTTATGACATACACAACATACATGACATTTATGGCATAGGGACATATAGGTATTTAGTACCTATATATAGTCGTAACAGTGTTTATTATTGCGAGTCCTAACAGTGTTTATTATTTCATAACTGTATGGGCTTTGTTTATACATGTACAGTGACGAGTGAATCTACCGTTGGTTGTTAAAAACGCGAAACATAATAATCAGTCAGCAGCGCTCCACTGCTACCGCAGCCCAACACAAGTGCGTTGGAACAGCAGCCCAACACTACAGAAGTTGGTTGCCCGCGCTGCCGCGCTGCCGCGCTTGCTCTTTGGATTTCATTTGGGACGTGGGACGGCTGCGCTTGCCTGCGCGTGGGGGCGGGGGGGCGCGGCCAATCAGAGAAAAGCCGAACACAAGTTGGTTGCCTTTAATATTCACGCGGCCAGGACGAGTGGACCTGCACATTGGATTACTTTACCCGGACGACGGCGAGCCCTACACGGCTTGGATTATCTACTTGCTTTGGGTGCTTTGATTATGCCATGGATAACAGCCAACACTGCTGAGTGTTGGAACTACCCCCCGAGAGGAGTCCAGGTGAGACGGCGCTCTACCCCGAGTGAGGTCGCCTCACGTCTCTTCGTTGTGGACCGGCAGCTACCGTCTACAAGAGGGCCCAGCTGTATTCATCTGTGGACCGAGGTTCTGTGGGCACCGTGTTCAGCACTCTGAATTCTCCCAAGAAATCGTTGGCCAGATGGGATATCGCCGGCGGCTCTCCTAACCCCCCCCCCCCTACTGACTTACAACCAGCGGGACCCCCCTTTAGTGTATCCAGCTATAATCATTTAAGTACCATCGCTATAGTTCCCTAAAGAACCAGGTTGTATACTTGCTCCCTGCGTAACCAGAGATTGGACATTCAATGTTGATTTGCCTACGAATACTCATTTGCCTTACAAGTGCATTCAAATCATAAATGTCATTAAGTGAACGTTGTATATACCCTTTGCTATATAAAATATTCGATTTATACATTTGTGTGGACTTCGTTTCATCAGGTGGGAAAGTGTTCATCATATCTATATCATGTACTGTGTGGCCAGTAGTTAAAGTACATAATCGGTAGTGGTTTAATGATACCATACTTATCAATACAGTCAGGGAATTGTACCCCTCAGTTACAGTGTACAATCAACTGTTATCTACTGTGTTAAAACTATTGGTTCTATGTGTGCACACAGGGAATGCCATCACATTCCATCACATTCCAACAGCCACCTGTTGTCAGGAGATTGTGCCTCAGCTTTTCTAAACTGTTGAACTACTGTAAGCTGTAATTCTAGACCACTAGTCTTAAAGTCTGGTATCTTAACTAACCATGTTTAGACTTTGTCTTAGCCTTGTTTCTGATCCTATTTCTGAAGAAGCATTCTCATTGGCTTATGGAGATATAGGTCACTTGTTACTTGTTACACTAGAGGTGCGGCAAGGGGGGACTGTACAATCCCTTTAAAAAAAAGTGTATTTGGCCAGGCCGTCTTTTCATATAGAGCATCCCACCAATGGAACTCAATACCTCAAACAATTAGAGTGTCCACATCATATCATTCATTCAAGTGCAGGGTTAGGGAATGGCTCATTGATAACCAGAAATGTCAACACTGAGGTGTCTGTGTGTGTATGTGTGTGTGTGTGTGTGTGTGTGTGTGTGTGTGTGTGTGTGTGGATATGGTGCGTTTGTCTATGTCTGGGTCTTTTAATATGCAATGATGTGCTCTGTCCTTGTGTCCATGACTGTATTGTGACCTGTATCCCTATCGTATGTCTATGTGCTCTTGTTGTGTTTTTATTCTAATGTTATTTATCTTGATTTTATTCAGTTTTTATTGCTAACCCTTTTTCACACATGATTTTTGCCTGTACCTTCTGGCAGGGGGACTGCCAATGGAAATTAGCCTTTTGGCTCAAATTGGGTGCATACATTTGTAAAATGTTTTATTAATGTACGCTGTCCCCCTTGATCAAATAAAGTAAACCTAACCTACTTCCTGCTCTTGGCAGAACCTAGAATGTCTGCCCATTGCAATGTCATTCCTTGCAACGTCTCCTGTCTGTAATCGCTTGATCCACTTTTTGAATAAACCTTCTGAAAGATGTTCTACATTTCATTATTGGATATGATTGATAACCTTGACAATTTGGATATTGAATATAGTCAGATAGGCCTATATGAGTCAATTTGGTTAAGGCCCGACAAGATTATTTGACAATTTATACAGGATTATTTCACAATTTGTTGACCCGACGTGATGGAATATCGCACACCTACCACAACTGACCAAGAGAATTGAGGCGCCAAAACGGCGGAACTTATACCACACCACACGGAACTTATACACAGTTTCTCGTGCTACAACGTTTCCCCCTTCTACATCATCTGCGATGGTTCTCCAAGCCTTTCCAACACTTTTTCCAACCCAACCACTACAGAGCAGAAACCAATGGGATGCCTTGGCTTGGGAACAAACACTGCTGCACACTCCCAAGTTAATTAATGCTCTCCTCCGCTCGCATGTTTGGTGTGTTGGATATTGAACAAATGTGCCACTCATTCAGCTCTCCTTTGACTGGTTGACCTTTATTCCCTACAATGACTGGAGAAGATTGTTTCCAGATGCATTGGCTCCCCCCCCCCTGTACACACTCAGGTCTGGGAGCTATCCACGAAAGCACATTGCGCAATGAGATACCAGCGCAGACACGCCCAATATGTGTGGCTCGCGAGCAGTCTGCACCCCTGACAGCGCTCTTGGCAGAAATGTGTGTCAAAATGTAGAGCGCTGTCAAGTTTAGCGCGCTGTCCAAAAAAAAAAAGAAACATTAAAAGCGAACTAGAAATCAAGAAATCAAGATGGAAAGCAGTAAAAAGAAACCTGCAGTTAAAACCAAGAACGGCAAACGACACATGCCGTTCCTTCTAAAACCCAAAAATGATAGCCATGCAGACGGACAAAGCCACTGCAGCTAAGATGATAAGAGTAACACGCCGGCTGCTAGCACAACGAGAGATCTAATTCTGTATTTTAATCTGTATTTAACCTTTATCTATTCGGTGAAGACCAGTTATTATATAAGAATTTACATTATCTATCTGTCCCACTTTGTCCCACCAAAATCTTACTGTTGTCCCCGCCCCCATCCATCCATTAACTCAGTGCTTCTCAAACTTTTTCTGTCAGGCCCCCCTTTGGCAGACCAAAATATTTTGGGCTCCCCCCCCCCTCGCCCCAACAAAATAGTCATGAAATGGGCCATGTTTAAATTTATTGAAATAACACCAATATCGTGACCTTTCAAATTGGCCCTATATTTTGTTTTCAGAGCTGTCATGGATGAAAAGCCAGCTTCACACAGATACTGCATGTGGTGCTGAATGGTATCAACACCTTAACTGCTGCATCATGAGATACTTGGTGGGCCATGAGATGAGATACTTGGTACTCAGCACCACACTCTGAAACTAGCTCTCTAGGTGGTATCAGATGAGATTTCAAAGAGTTCTTCCAAGAGTTTGGATGGAGATGTGTCAGGAAGCTTTGTCTCAATGTTGTCTGTAAAGTTTTTTTTTATCCAGAGTAACTTGGTGATCCTTTTCTGTGTTTTATTAAATAATGATTTTCAGATTTTGAGAAATGGTATTTTCATGGAGAACAGTGCAGCTGCAACAGATAGCACTTTAGTGATAATTTTCTGAAAAAAAAAAAAAAAAAAAAAAAAATTTAATTGTTTTTTTAAATAAATCTCAAGGCCCCCCCTGTCATGCCTCTGCGCCCCCCCTGGGGGGCGCGCCCCCCACTTTGAGAAACTAACTAACTCAAGTGGACGGTCACTGTACTATTTATTTGCACTAGCACTATTGCACTTGGGACATTGATATTATATTATTGATATTATTATTTTGTACATTGTGGTGGACACTAGATGGAGGTGTCTCACTTCAGAATGGACACTGATTGGGTGGTAAGGAGGAGTTGACTTAAGGGTGTGGCTGTACCTTGGTTCTGTTGGATTTGTTTGGAAGTAAAGTTCAGAGACTCGATACTCCGTCTGCTCGTCTCATTGATTCACTTCCACAGTGGTGACCCTGACTTGTGAAATATGAGCAATAACGAGGCTCCACCGGCTGTTGTTCCCGCAGTGTATGCGGCTACAGTCAAGTTGCCAGAGTTTTGGCAGCATGACCCGGCCCGTGGTTTCAACACATCGAGGCACAATTTCACCTCCGCGGGATAACGGCGGATGACACTAAATATTATCATGTTGGATTCCTCCACTACACGGCAAGTGATGGGATTCCTGAGAGAACCACCAGCAGCCGGCAAATACAACGCGCTCAAAGAACAGCTGTTGCGGTTGTTCCAGCTGTCAGATGCAGAGCTGTAACGTTCTGGGTTCTCGGGTCTGGTTGACCTGAGATCCCAGCTACCATTCTGTCACCTGTCACTTTACCTTCTTGATTGTATTATTGTCACCTGGGATTGGCTGTCACTCTGTGGAACGTGTGGAATGTCTGGTATGCTGACCCTTAAATAACTCCTGTCTTCTCTGTTCCTCGTCGGCTCTTCACACTCTCTCCAGAACCAGTATGCGGCGGTACCAAGAACAAGCGCTGCTGTGACTTGTATTCTCTTCTATGATTCTCTATGATTTAGTACTCTTATTTACCTAACTGCTCTATAGTGTGTTCCTGAATAAAGAGGATACACGAATTGTGAAGAGCCTACTCTCCGTCTCCTTATTGTCACCACTATTGGAACTCCACTCTCTTACCTGGTACCACCGTAACACAGAGCGTGCAGAGCGCCAATTGTCCCTCAACGGATTAGGGGACAGTAAACCAACAGAACTCATGGAGAACATGCTAGCACTGCTCGGTTCAGGTGACGCTACTTTTATTTTTGTGCAGCTTTTCCTGCGTCAACTCCCGACTCCGGTGCGCACGGCTCTGGCCAGCTGGCCTCTCGTGCGCACCAAGGATTACCGGGGATTAGCGGAGGAGGCGGACAAAATACTACTGGCCTCCTGTCAGTACAGTATGGCTGCTGTGTCTGATCGGGTGTCTGATCGCAGGGATCAGATACAGAGGGATGATAGAGGGCTTTGTTACTATCATCGCCGTTTTGGCAACAAAGCGGAGAGCTGTGTTCCACCATGCAACTTTGGTAACCAGGGAAACTCAAGAGCCGGCGCTCGTTAGCGGCTATGAGCGCTGGCGTCAGTATCAACAAGCTGTTGTTTATCGAGGACATGTTGTCTGGAAGGCGTCTGTTGGTGGATTCGGGCGCTCAGAGGAGCATCCTGCCTGCGTCAGCCACGGACGCCTTGGGAAACGGACATGGACCACCGCTGGACGCGGCTAATGGGACTTCCATCCGTACGTTTGGTACCAGGTACGTGACCAGATGTGTTTACATGGACAGCAGTTTAGCTGGGAGTTCATTATTGCTTCAGTGTCGGTGCATCTGTCCGATGATTGATAATAAAACTCCTCAAAGAACGTTCCTGCCTCCTGTGTCCTGACTAGACACCCCGTGTCGTTGACTACATTTCCTAACCACCAAGAGCTTCACTACAATTTCCGTCGCCTAAATAACATCACCAGTCATGACCGGTACCCAGTGCCACATATCCAGGATTTCTCTGTCCACCTGGCGGGCGCCACCATTTTTTCTAAAATAGATTTGGTGCGTGGCTACCACCAGGTGCCGGTCCATCCGCTCGACGTGCCCAAGACTGCCATTATCACCACGTTTGAACTGTTAGAATTCCTGCGCATGCCATTCGGCCTTAAAGGGGAAGCGCAAACATTCCAGCGGCTGATGGACTCTGTGCTGCGAGGCTTGTCATTTTTGTTTATTTATCTGGATGACATCCTGGTAGCCAGTGCATCGGTGGAGGAGCATCGGGGACATCTCCGTCAACTGTTCGAGCGGCTCAACAAGCATGGGCTGATCGTGAACCCGGCCAAATGTCAGTTTGGCCTGCCGGCCATGGATTTCCTAGGCCACCATGTCTCTTCCCAGGGGGCTGTTCCTCTACCCGCCAAGGTGGAGGCAATTGCTGCTTTCCCCTGCCCCCTCACCATCAAACCTCTCCAGGAGTTCCTGGGGATGGTTAATTTTTACAATAGGTTTATAGCCCATGCGGCTCACCTGATGAGACCTCTGTACGAGGCGTTGAAGGGGAAAAGAGCCAACGATGACGTGGGCTGGTCCCAGGAGCGGGTCCAGGCATTCGAGGGCTCTAAGGCTGCCCTTGCCAACGCCGCCATGCTGGCACACCCATCTCCTGCTGCTCCTATAGCCCTCACCACCGATGCCTCCGATTATGCAGTAGGGGCGGTGTGCGAGCAGTGGGTGGCTGGCGCTTGGCAGCCTCTGGCCTTCTTCAGTAGGAAGCTGCACAACAACGAGAGGAAGTATAGTACATTCGACAGGGAGCTCCTGGCCCTCTTCCTCGCCATACGTCACTTCAGGTTCTTGCTGGAGAGCCGCGAGTGTTGTAGTTTTGGCTGGGTTCCGTATAGCAATAACTTGACAACACACAAGCTCAGTTGGTAGCCACAGCAACAGGTTTAGTGAGCGTCAGGTCAGGAATGCACCACAGACATCATTAGTCGATCACAACACTCTTCAATACCCTGCTCTTAATCGAACCCGAGTACCATATATCACATCCCCCTTTCTTAAGGAAAAGTTATTACTTTTAGCAAAAGTTATTACTCTCTTACTGCAGACCAGAATTAGCTAAATACTTCAATCACGTTTCCCAATAGCTTACCAACAGGAATAATGTAACAAAATAATAAATTCATATTGTCAGTATCAGTTGCTTGGGGCCAGAGGTTCCAGAACATAGCCCACCGGTGGAGCTCAACCTTCAGCGTTGGCTCGTGTCATAATCGCTGTTGCTGTATCATACAGGCGGCACGACAGCCCTCCCAGATCTGGTGCGGCATGTAGGGGAGTCGCCCGTGCTGGACTGGGAGGGCTGGTTCTGGGCAGGCGGCTCATCCCGCAGAGTCCATGGCTCGTCCCGCAGAGTTTCTGGCTGGTCAATGGACTCAGGATCAGCATACTCAGGATCAGCATTCTCAAACAGACTCGGATGAACCGTCCTCAGGTGGCATCTGTTTCTCCTGAAGATCACGCCTGCCGGTGATTCCACACTGTAAGAGCGTGGCTCTACTCTCTTGCTCAACACGACAGCAGGCTTTCAGCCTTGCCTTGTCTTCATGTGTACTGTGGTTCCAGGAGTCAGTACAGATAGTGGTCTGGTACCCACATTGTAGTACTTCTCCCGTTGTGCCTGCAGGTGTTGGAGCCTGTTATGTATGTTACTTGGGGTGGATGGCTGCAACACTGCGCTGGTGCACGGCAGCGGGCTCCTCAGGACACGTCCCATCAACATCTGCGCTGGGGAGACATCTAGGCCTGTCACTGGTGTGTTTCTCAATGACAGCAAAGCCAGATGCGGGTCAGTGCCTGTTGCTGTACCTTGGTGCTGTTGGATTTGTTTGGAAGTAAAGTTCAGAGACTCGATACTCTGCTCGTCTCATTGATTCACTTCCACAACATGCTATATTCAGTATGTTTGTATGTGGTGATGCTCTAAACTCAATTTCGTTGGACCATCAATGACAATAAAGATTCTATTCTTTTGCATTCCTCTATACATAGTAAACGAAATACAATACAAAATTAACGGAATACTAAAGAAAATAGATCTTATGAGTTATGAACAGTATCTAACTTGTTAGAGAAATATAAAGCCGCGTGCCAATAGCCTTCACAATGCGTGATTTATAAATAAGGCTATAGCTGACATTTCAAATCCTTGGTTCTGAGATGATCAATACAGTAAACATTTATTTCTGATATAGGTGCTGATCAGCAGTAATGCAATGTCATGATTATTATCAATTAAAAGGTGAGGTTAGCTTTCAAAAATATCATTTATTCAAATAGAATTTATTTCCAAAATGATAAACAAAATGTGAAACATTAATAACAAAGGGCATGTATGAAAAAGTGCTATACAAATATTATTATTTTGAGTTTCATATACTATTGATTGAGTTTCATATACTATTGAAACAGGGATTTTCTTAGCTTTCTAAAGACATCACATCATCTTATAGCAAAAATAAACAAGACATGAAAAGTGTCCCAGTAGCCTTTTTTACTCTACATGCCTATATTAAACATTTAATGTTTTCAGAACTGTGCAAAAAAAAGAAAAAAAAAAAGATCAAGTGTCCCATTTCACTTGTTATATTTCCACATTTTAGTGTTCTTCAGCTCTTTTTTTTTCATTCAGTGTGATAAATCCAGTCTCTGTTGAGCTTTAACAAGTCCATCAAAGTCAGGTTGCATGTCTGAGGTGGAGATGCGAAGCACAGCTGCCAGATGTTCATCAGTGAGAGAGGATCTGTACCTGGACTTGGTAAACGTCATGACTGAGAATGTCTGTTCACATATAGGTGGATCCAAAGAGAACCAACATCTTCTGAGCATGTCTCCTCATGTTTGGAAAGTTCTCCTCCTTGAGAGCAGAGTAGAACTCTAGCAATGATGCTGACTTAAAGTGCTCTTTCAGTAGTGAATCAGACTGCAGGTCAATGAGTTCAAGCTGAACATCAGTGGGTGCACTATCAACACTGCAGGTAAAGGGAGAGGAAACCAGTTGCATTTCATCCTCAACCTTTTTGAAATCTTGAAAACGCCTTGAAAATTCATCATGCAGTGGATGAGTACCTGTGCCGGTGATCAGCTGATGGTTTGACTTCTTTCAGGGTTTTCATGTGTTTGAGATTGTTGCTGCCTATAGTTGCCTTGAAATTAATTGCAACTTTGTCATGAAGGCTTTCACATGGCTATGCATTTCATGAGCAAAAATGCCCTTGCCCTGCAGTTGTGTGTTCAGTAGGGATGGGTACCGTTTACATTTGAACCGATACGGTACCGGTACCTGTGAATCGATACCGGTACCCAACGGTACCTTTTTTCTGTACTTTAGTCTCTAAAAATTTAATCTACCTACCTCAGTTGTGAAAAAAGAAATCCAAACTTCAAATAACCACACTTTCGACCGTTTTCGGCTTGCCCCGACTGCTTTGTTGTTGAATCAAGTCAAATCCTAGATAAGCGTATATTGTGCGTGTGAACGTTGACATGAAAATAAAAAAGTTAAAAAAAAATAAAAATATTTTATTTTTTTTAATTAATTATTTTTTTTTAATCTTTTTTTTTTAGCCGTACAATGCCCAGGTCTGCTCTAGACCCTTCCACCTCTTTGATCTTTAGTTTGTGCTAGTTATCATATTTAGAACAGTATTTTGGTTTAAACACAGACCATTGGTGTCTGTGTGCACTAATGTTGCTTCCCTTTGAGCCAGGGTCATAACAGAGAGGATGCGGAGGAGTGAAGAAGGTGTGTGGAGGATGTGGAGGGAGGATGAGGAGGAATGAGGAAGGCTCTTGCTGTGCTTACAACACGTGGAAGAGATGTGCTGCTGGTGTGAACAACCAGGCCACTGCTTTTGAATTTGAATTTGGATTTACACACACACACACACACACACACGCACACGCACACACACACACACACACACACACACACACACACACACACACACACACACACACACACACACACACACACACACACACACACACACACACACACACACACACACACACACACACACACACGATACAATACATACTGTATCACAAGACAAAATTGTGTGCGTGTGCCAGGTCTCCCAAGAAGCTATTTAAAGCTTTTGGAGGGAGCCTGATCACAAGCAAAGGCCTCCAAATATGGACAACATACTGTACAACATGCATATGCTTACACACCTACCTACTTACATACATAAAATGTATACAGACAATAATATTCCCAAGTTTGGTTACTATTTAGAGATATGATTTGAGCAATTTCTCTTTCAGTGATTTTTTGAAGGTGGAGATGGATTTTGACTGTTTCAGGCTCTCGTCTAGCTCGTTCCAGATCTGCGGGCCCCTGTATGTTATACTTAGGCCGGCACATTTGAGCTTTCTCCTCTTACCAAAGATAAGATGCCTATTCCTACTGCTCGCACCAGAATTTACGTTTCATGGCACATCAGGACCCGGTATGTTCCCCGGCCTAAGGATGACCTTGGCCAAGTAAAAATCCCTTTACTCTTATTAGTTGGGGCACACAGACATATAAATATTAATACATATATATAACGGACAGCTCATGCTTTATTAATGAAACCGAGCTTCTTGTGAAATTAAAATCGGCGTAATGGGATTCCTTTCATTGCTTTCATGTTGAATAGATGAGGTCCTTAAAATGAATATGGAGACGGGTTCTGCATGATAACTTGATCTTGACGGGAATGGACTTTGGTTGTTTTAGTGGTTTGTTTTGCATTGGTATGTTTTGTCGTGTATCTTAGTGGTGAATACTATCTTCCTGCGTGTGTGGAGGCCACCGGCCAGATGCAATGTAGAACTGCAGATGAATCGAGTCCCACAGGTAAATTTAGAGTGGTCAAAAGAGTGAAGCTTTTTATTGAAATCGTCCTGGCAACGGTCGTCTCAAAGCATTCTCCACCAAAAAGTACACACTCTGTAGGAGTCTAAAGTATACCACTATTGACAAGGTATATCTTAGCTTCCTCCTAATAGTTCAAAAGTATCGAAAGATCTGGCGTAGCCTAACTGTTGTGAAGGGACAGATTAAAGCTGAGAATCTACATTTATTGTTTTATATACCTTGTATATTATTTATATATACACGTTATATCCCTTTAAGCCTGCGTCTAAATCCTAGTAATATTCACTTTCCTTATGGATAATGCCCCCTGACGGTGGCGCCAGGCAGTCTCGCACTCAGACAGGTTCAAGGGCGAGTCTGGGCAAGTCAGGACATGCCCTTGGCAGCGCATTGATTCCGGGCAAGTGGTTAGGTTTGGCACTAGATAGCCACTTAAGTATATAATACGGCGGCAGGTGCGAACAGCAGTAGAGTTCGTGCAGCGAGTTCATCGTTCATCACGCAGTGTGATTCTAAGGTAGTGAGAAGCAGTTTGTCTAACAGAGCGTTGAGAACCACGTGCGAAGTGAATAGTAAAAGTGTCAGATTTAATGCAGTAACGTCAAGTTCGACTTAGCTTAATGTGAAGTAAAGAGTCGTTAATTATTGTGTATCGTGCCAACAGCAGTTTGTTCGTGTGCAGCATTACCCAGCAGTTCGTTTGCTTATCTAGTGGACCTTAGCCAGGGTGCGTGGACTAAATACATTGGTGCCAGCACACGAGGAGGCCTAGTCGGAGAACCTACTGGACATGTGCACATTGGAACCGACGGCGGCGATTGCAGAACCAGTATTGGTTGGATTATATTGATTGTGGAACGTACTACCCTTGGAGAAGAGCATCGTTAATCTCCACTGTCGTTTGGATTTAACCACCTTGAGGATCTACATTCGGGCTGGCCTCATGGACCGAGGCTAGCTGGCTATCATCATTGCTATCGTGCAATTGGATTACAGTTATTGCTTTGTGGCTGAGCTTTGGATTACAAGGACTGGATTCTGTACGTGAACCCCCTTCTTCTTCAATTGATCAGACTGAGTATCCGAACATTCCTCTCTCCTCCAGAGCTTACAACTCTGGGAGGAACCCCTTGTCTCCAGCGGTACCAGCGTTGCCCCCCTATAATTGCCATCCTACGCCAGGCGGCGTTAGCCTAGTACCCCATCGTAGGAATTATTCTATTCCCACTGACTTCTGCTACTGACTGACTTATGCATATTCTTCGCCATACAAGCGCGACCCTAATTCTCATATCTGTACATTTACTGCATAATAATAAATACCCTCAATGATATTTCTTTGTCAGTGCCGTGTTATTATGAGTGTCTGCCATATTTAGATGTACTGTCTGGCCAGTAATACTAAGTACATAACTAGCAGTGGTTTAATCTATCACAATTTTTAATACAGTCAGGGTTTTGTAACCCCTCAGTTACACTAACAAAGTTCTCTTTCTCAAATTTGCAGTCAGCAGTAGAGGACGTCTTTATCTCGATCGGGGTTCCAAGGTCCTGGAATGACGCGTCTTCTTCCGCTCTCTCCACGTGCGTCTGTCCATCTTACTGGAGAGCCGTATTTTTAAACTAGTAGTCACGCCTGCTTGCAAACGCCGTCATCGACAACACCTGCAAGCGGCCAGCCAATTGGGGCTGTCTGCGGCCATCTTGGTGAATGGGGGAGTCTGTCTAAACACTCCCCTTTCACGTATCTTTAGGAGATTCGTTTTATCCTGATTAAAACATTACGCTTATTGATTTTGAATTGACATATGTATATTGTTTTGTAACTTTCATAAACAAATGTTTACCTTCTGTATAGCTAAAAAAAAACACAATTAGAGCATTTTCAATAATTTTTTTTGTATCCACTTTTTCTCCTCCTCCTATTGTTAGTTGATTCATCTAAAAAAGCCAATTTAAAAGGATTACTTGAAAATATAAGTTGAGACAATACAGTGTGCCATCATTATCACCCCTGCTTCACCTTTTTAACTTTGCACATGTTCTTTTAAATGGACATTAGCATTATTTATATATATATAAAAAAAAAAGGCATGCATTCTTCTTCATCTTACTGTATGCAGCTATCTATAAATCACAAATTAACTCACATTTGAATGCACATGAATGCAGTTTCCCCATGAGTGGAGCTCAGTAAACGCCATGTCATATAAATAGGCTTGGCTAGGCATGGTCTTTGACAAGCAAATTAAGTTATTAAGACTTTAAACGCAATCACAAGCCAACCAGTTTCCTTTTCAGTCCAACTCTTTTTGTGGGCTGATATCAAATCCATTAATATTATTATAGTCATCATTACAAATTCAGAGCTTGCACAGTCGACAGTGAAGATTCACACGTGGCTCACTCCTCATCTCTCACGCCTAGAATACCTACTGTACCATATGCAGCAGGTAACGTCTCTCAGGCCTACAGTATAATACCTATATCCAGCAGGTAACGTCTCTCAGGCCTACAGTATAATACCTATATCCAGCAGGTAACGTCTCTCAGGCCTACAGTATAATACCTATATCCAGCAGGTAACGTCTCTCAGGCCTACAGTATAATACCTATATCCAGCAGGTAACGTCTCTCAGGCCTACAGTATAATACCTATATCCAGCAGGTAACGTCTCTCAGGCCTACAGTATAATACCTATACCTAGCAGGTAACGTCTCTCAGGCCTACAGTATGATACCTATACCTAGCAGGTAATGTCTCTCAGGCCTACAGTATGATACCTATACCTAGCAGGTAATGTCTCTCAGGCCTACAGTATGATACCTATACCTAGCAGGTAACGTCTCTCAGGCCTACAGTATGATACCTATACCTAGCAGGTAACGTCTCTCAGGCCTACAGTATAATACCTATATCCAGCAGACCAATGTCTCTCTCAGGGCTACAGTATAATACCTATACCTAGCAGGTAATGTCTCTCTCAGGGCTACAATACCTATACCCGGCAGATAACGTGAGTGTGTACAACATCAAATGAAGATCTGATGTAGGGCAACAACCGTTACCACGTCAAGTCCCACGTTAAATTAAATTGATTGCTGAGCACGTATCGCCATCTTAAACAATGCCCTGCTTCACACTTGCATAACCACAGTCTGTCTGCACCGAGTAGCTCCACTGGAGCAATTGACCTATCCTTTTTTTTTATCCACTTTTTCTCCCATTTTTTATTTTTCTCCCATCCCAATTTCGTATTGTCCAATTCAACCCTCCCCTGTCTCGAATGCTGTTTCATGCCTCCCACAAGCCGGCTGCAATGTGGACGAAGCCATACATAGCACGAGTCCCCTCCGGTACTCGAGGTAACAGCAGTCGCATCTTTTCACCTGCGCAGCGCGATCTTTCAGCGTCAGGGGTCTGGGCTTTGGAGGGGCGCCGCCCCCGTCGCTTCTTGATTCTACTGCGCAGGCGCACCAACCGACCTGTAGGAGTCGCTGTCCACAACGTCCGATCCCCACCCATCAGATTCCCACCCCCTAATACTGCCAAATGTATTAGTACGGACGACCAGCTAAACTGAAAGCAATGTGGAGCGCTGGGCTCGAACCCAGCATCTCCAGCATTGGAGGTGAGTGCCTTGCCCACTGCACCATCTAGCCGCCCTAGCAATTGACTCAAACTCTGCCCTCTTTTCTTTGCCAGAAGAAAGCAACAGTTGAGATTGGGGGGAGATCAAGAAAAGAGGGCAGCGTTTGAGATCAATTGGGGATAAGTGTCTTGCTCAATGGTAGGTGTTGGGGAACCGAAGACCCCTCAGTCACAAGCTTGCTTCTCTAATCTTTACGGAAGGTTAGCCCTTTACTATCACACTACAGACGGTAACCTTCTGTAGTGGGGTAGTGCAAGGGTTAACCTTCTGTAGTGTGGTAGTGAAAGGGTTAACCTTCTGTAGTGTGGTAGTGAAAGGGTTAACCATCTGTAGCGTGATAGTAAAGGGTTAACCTTCTGTAGTGTGGTAGTGAAAGGGTTAACCGTCTGTAGTGTGATAGTGAAAGGGTTAACCTTCTGTAGTGTGGTAGTGAACGTGTTAACCGTCTGTAGCGTGATAGTAAAGGGTTAACCTTCTGTAGTGTGATAGTGAAAGGGTTAACCGTCTGTAGGGTGATAGTAAAGGGTTAACCTTCTGTAGTGTGCTAGTGAATGGGTTAACCGTCTGTAGTGTGATAGTGAAAAGGTTAACCTTCTGCAGTGTGGTAGTGAAAGTGTTAACCTTCTGTAGTGTGATAGTGAAGGGTTAACCTTCTGTAGTGTGGTAGTGAAATGGTTAACCGTCTATAGCGTGATAGTAAAGGGTTAACCTTCTGTAGTGTGGTAGTGAAAGGGTTAACCGTCTGTAGTGATGATAGTAAAGGGTTAACCTTTTGTAGTGTGGTAGTGAAAGGTTAACCTTCTGTAGTGTGGTAGTGAAAGGGTTAACCATCTGTAGTGTGATAGTGAAAGGGTTAACCTTCTGTAGTTGGTATTGAAAGGGTTAACCGTCTGTAGAATGATAGTAAAGGGTTAACCTTCTGTAGTGTGGTAGTGAAAGGGTTAACCTTCTGTAGTGTGGTAGTGAAAGGGTTAACCGTCTGTAGTGTGATAACCTTCTGTAGTGTGGTAGTGAAAGGGTTAACCATCTGTAGCGTGATAGTAAAGGGTTAACCTTCTGTAGTGTGGTAGTGAAAGGGTTAACCGTCTGTAGTGTGATCGTGAAAGGGTTAACCTTCTGTAGTGTTAACCATCTGTAGCGTGATAGTAAAGGGTTAACCTTCTGTAGTGTGGTAGTGAAAGGGTTAACCGTCTGTAGCGTGATAGTAAAGGGTTAACCTTCTGTAGTGTGGTAGTGAATGGGTTAACCGTCTGTAGTGTGATAGTGAAAGGGTTAACCTTCTGCAGTGTGGTAGTGAAAGTGTTAACCTTCTGTAGTGTGATAGTAAAGGGTTAACCTTCTGTAGTGTGATAGTGAAAGGGTTAACCTTCTGTAGTGTGGTAGTGAAAGGGTTAACCGTCTGTAGTGTGATAGTAAAAGGTTAACCTTCTGTAGTGTGGTAGTGAAAGGGTTAACCGTCTGTAGCGTGATAGTAAAGGGTTAACCTTCTGTAGTGTGGTAGTGAAAAGGTTAACCGTCTGTAGCATGATAGTAAAGGGTTAACCTTCTGTAGTGTGGTAGTGAATGAGTTAACCCTCTGTAGTGTGATAATGAAAGGGTTAACCTTCTGCAGAGTGGTAGTGAAAGTGTTAACCGTCTGTAGTGTGATAGTAAAGGGTTAACCTTCTGTAGTGTGGTAGTGAAAGGGTTAACCGTCTGTAGTGTGACAGTAACGGGTTAACCTTCTGTAGTGTGGTAGTGAAAGGGTTAACCGTCTGTAGCGTGACAGTAAAGGGTTAACCTTCTGTAGTGTGGTAGTGAAAGGGTAAACCGTCTGTAGCGTGATAGTGAAAGGGTTAACCATCTGTAGTGTGGTAGTGAAAGTGTTAACCGTCTGTAGTGTGATAGTGAAAGGGTTAACCTTCTGTAGTGTGATAGTGAAAGGGTTAACCGTCTGTAGCGTGACAGTAAAGGGTTAACCTTCTGTAGTGTGGTAGTGAAAGGGTTAACCGTCTGTAGCGTGATAGTGAAAGGGTTAACCATCTGTAGTGTGGTAGTGAAAGTGTTAACCGTCTGTAGTGTGATAGTAAAGGGTTAACCTTCTGTAGTGTGGTAGTGAAAGGGTTAACTGTCTGTAGTGTGATAGTAAAGGGTTAACCTTCTGTAGTGTGGTAGTGAATGGGTTAACCGTCTGTAGTGTGATAGTGAAAAGGTTAACCTTCTGCAGTGTGGTAGTGAAAGTGTTAACCTTCTGTAGTGTGATAGTGAAGGGTTAACCTTCTGTAGTGTGGTAGTGAAATGGTTAACCATCTATAGCGTGATAGTAAAGGGTTAACCTTCTGTAGTGTGGTAGTGAAAGGGTTAACCGTCTGTAGTGATGATAGTAAAGGGTTAACCTTTTGTAGTGTGGTAGTGAAAGGTTAACCTTCTGTAGTGTGGTAGTGAAAGGGTTAACCATCTGTAGTGTGATAGTGAAAGGGTTAACCTTCTGTAGTTGGTATTGAAAGGGTTAACCGTCTGTAGAATGATAGTAAAGGGTTAACCTTCTGTAGTGTGGTAGTGAACGGGTTAACCTTCTGTAGTGTGGTAGTGAAAGGGTTAACCGTCTGTAGTGTGATAACCTTCTGTAGTGTGGTAGTGAAAGGGTTAACCATCTGTAGCGTGATAGTAAAGGGTTAACCTTCTGTAGTGTGGTAGTGAAAGGGTTAACCGTCTGTAGTGTGATCGTGAAAGGGTTAACCTTCTGTAGTGTTAACCGTCTGTAGCGTGATAGTAAAGGGTTAACCTTCTGTAGTGTGGTAGTGAAAGGGTTAACCGTCTGTAGCGTGATAGTAAAGGGTTAACCTTCTGTAGTGTGGTAGTGAATGGGTTAACCGTCTGTAGTGTGATAGTGAAAGGGTTAACCTTCTGCAGTGTGGTAGTGAAAGTGTTAACCTTCTGTAGTGTGATAGTAAAGGGTTAACCTCTGTAGTGTGATAGTGAAAGGGTTAACCTTCTGTAGTGTGGTAGTGAAAGGGTTAACCGTCTGTAGTGTGATAGTAAAAGGTTAACCTTCTGTAGTGTGGTAGTGAAAGGGTTAACCGTCTGTAGCGTGATAATAAAGGGTTAACCTTCTGTAGTGTGGTAGTGAAAAGGTTAACCGTCTGTAGCATGATAGTAAAGGGTTAACCTTCTGTAGTGTGGTAGTGAATGAGTTAACCCTCTGTAGTGTGATAATGAAAGGGTTAACCTTCTGCAGTGTGGTAGTGAAAGTGTTAACCGTCTGTAGTGTGATAGTAAAGGGTTAACCTTCTGTAGTGTGGTAGTGAAAGGGTTAACCGTCTGTAGTGTGACAGTAACGGGTTAACCTTCTGTAGTGTGGTAGTGAACGGGTTAACCGTCTGTAGCGTGACAGTAAAGGGTAACCTTCTGTAGTGTGGTAGTGAAAGGGTTAACCGTCTGTAGCGTGATAGTGAAAGGGTTAACCATCTGTAGTGTGGTAGTGAAAGTGTTAACCGTCTGTAGTGTGATAGTGAAAGGGTTAACCTTCTGTAGTGTGGTAGTGAACGTGTTAACCGTCTGTAGTGTGATAGTAAAGGGTTAACCTTCTGTAGTGTGGTAGTGAAAGTATTAACCGTCTGTAGTGTGATAGTAAAGGGTTAACCTTCTGTAGTGTGGTAGTGAAAGGGTTAACCGTCTGTAGTGTGATAGTAAAAGGTTAACCTTCTGTAGTGTGGTAGTGAAAGGGTTAACCGTCTGTAGCGTGATAATAAAGGGTTAACCTTCTGTAGTGTGGTAGTGAAAAGGTTAACCGTCTGTAGCATGATAGTAAAGGGTTAACCTTCTGTAGTGTGGTAGTGAATGAGTTAACCCTCTGTAGTGTGATAATGAAAGGGTTAACCTTCTGCAGTGTGGTAGTGAAAGTGTTAACCGTCTGTAGTGTGATAGTAAAGGGTTAACCTTCTGTAGTGTGGTAGTGAAAGGGTTAACCGTCTGTAGTGTGACAGTAACGGGTTAACCTTCTGTAGTGTGGTTGATTTGATTTGATTTGATATTTTTATTTTCGTGTCTTACATACAGATGTATGCCCAGCCCATATGGGCTTACAAGACACATAACAATAAGTATATAACAATATACTTTACCCATTACTTAACAAATGTCACAGACCAAGATGGCCATAAAAAAAGAAAATACAAGAAAATACAATAAAACGTAATATAACACAAGCTGTACTCAATGTAAATAAACAGAAAAACAAGGTGAATTCAAATACAATTATATAGGATACAGTGTGTTTTGTCTCAGGTGCCATGCCTTCTCCAAAAATCCTGCAAAACCAAAGATGTCCTCCACAAAAAAAAACAACTCAACATACAGCTCTCAGACTGCCAAAACAAATCTGGGTTTATAATTTGAATTTTTGCAAATAAAGCTCTCCTCAAAGTAGTGTACAAAGGGCAATAAAAAACAAAATGATATTCATCCTCCACCACTCCCAGATCACACAGAACACACAACCGCTCCTCCTCAGGTTTACCCTGGAATCTACCCACTTCCACAGCCAATGGCAGGGTGCCAGACCTCAACTGGGCACACAGAGACCTCCGTCTTCTCTTTAAGTTTAACATTACATAAGGTTCAGTAAAATACTCATTTTTAATTGCAATATATTTTCTAAGTTTAGGTTTTTTCAAAATCTCCACCTTCCACTTATCCTGATGGATTGTTGATAATTTTGTTTTAATTATGTGAACCTTACACTGCAAATTGTTCATAAAAATCATACTCAAGTCAGTAGAAGAAAAAATCATAGACATCTCTCTTGACCAGGGATGACCGTGTGCTCTGTCCCAATTAAAAATCTTTTTAGTCACCCTGCCATTTGGCAGCTGGACCAGGCGGTTCCATAACCTCACCATTTCACCTTTTTGCTTGACCAAGCAAGAATCCCACCCCATGTCCCCTTCTATAGCCCCTTTTGGTGTATATTTATGGACTCCTAAAAAATATCTTATGGCCCGGTTCTGGATCGCATTACATTCAGGTGCATCATCAAAACCCCATACTCCAGCAGCATAAAACAAAACAGAACCCACCATTGAATCAAATAATTGTGTAAATGTTGAAAACCCAAGGTCAGTGCACACTTTCATTTTACTCAACACGCCCCCTAGCGCCCTTCCTGCTGACTCAGACATTATTTTCCTTCCTTCTATGAAGCACATGTACTCATTAAAGGTGAAACCAAGATATTTATAAGAATGTGTGTAAATCAGGGTGTGTGTGGTAGTGAAAGGGTTAACCGTCTGTAGCGTGACAGTAAAGGGTTAACCTTCTGTAGTGTGGTAGTGAAAGGGTTAACCTTCTGTAGCGTGATAGTGAAAGGGTTAACCATCTGTAGTGTGGTAGTGAAAGTGTTAACCGTCTGTAGTGTGATAGTAAAGGGTTAACCTTCTGTAGTGTGGTAGTGAAAGGGTGAACCATCTGTAGCGTGATAGTAACGGGTTAACCTTCTGTAGTGTGGTAGTGAAAGGGTTAACCGTCTGTAGTGTGATAGTGAAAGGGTTAACCTTCTGTAGTGTGGTAGTGAAAGTGTTAACTGTCTGTAGTGTGATAGTGAAATGGTTAACCTTCTGTAGTGTGGTAGTGAAAGGGTTAACCGTCTGTAGCGTGATAGTAACGGGTTAACCTTCTGTAGTGTGGTAGTGAAAGGGTTAACCGTCTGTAGTGTGATAGTGAAAGGGTTAACCTTCTGTAGTGTGGTAGTGAAAGTGTTAACTGTCTGTAGTGTGATAGTGAAATGGTTAACCTTCTGTAGTGTGGTAGTGAAAGGGTTAACCGTCTGTAGCGTGATAGTAAAGGGTTAACCTTCTGTAGTGTGCTAGTGAAAGTGTTAACCGGCTGTAGCGTGATAGTAAAGGGTTAACCTTCTGTAGTGTGGTAGTGAAAGTGTTAACCGTCTGTAGTGTGATAGTAAAGGGTTAACCCTCTGTCGTGTGGCAGTGAAAGGGTTAAGTGGTCTTGACTACAACAGGTTCCGCTGTGGAATACTCATATTTCCACTCATACTTGGGTGAGAGGTTGGTGGGTCAGTAGTAGTAAATGAGTGAGATGCTATACAGTGTAAATCACGATTGATCTTGATGATTTTGATGTTTGAATGTCAACTCTGTGTGCGTGTCCTTACATATGTTGTTCATACTGTGTGTGTGTGTGGCTGTGTGTTTGTGTATGCATGTGTGTTTTACTGAGTTTGAATAAAGGTTTGAAATGAAAATGTGTGTGCACCCGTGCATGACTGTCTGTCTGTCAAGGTAAAATAACTGAATTTCACCGACAAGACTACTGTCTGTCATGTATGATGAATAGGATGGGCATTACCAGAGCAATGAAGACAGCTCCACTCTCAGAACTGCTCTTGAACATGGAAGACATTCTCGTCTGAGGACCCTGTGCTGTGCGCAATCATTTTATATCCCCAAATATTTCAGTGATTTGAAACCGGCTTATTTCCCCAAGCATTTTCTGTCATTCTGTCTCTCTCTCTCTGTGTCTCTCTTTTTCTCTCCCTCCCCTTTCTTTCTCTCTCTCTCTCGCTCTCCTCTCGGTTCAATTCCCTCTCAGACATACAGTCCTAAATTGAATATTTGAAGGGAGAAATAAAGTGTGACAAGAAAGAAGTGCTCCTGTGGCATATTATCTTATTGCTCTCGGCTCAGCAACCGCCTCTCAGAGCACTGTGCTTTGCTTGCGCCAGAAAGGAGAGGAGTGGCAGGTCACAATGGGACTGTTACTGTGGCCCGACTGCAACAGATTTCACATGGTTCCATCATCCATCATCATCGCTCACACACAAACGCACCACAGGTCACTTTAAACGCATAAGAAAAGGACACTTTAAAGGAAGGGAAAAAAATAAGGTCACTTTAAGGAAAGAACTGGTTGTGATTATTATATAGTAGTTAGTACTAGCAAGTATAGCATAGGGACATAGAGTAATAAAGCATTACATCACTCGCAGGAGTGGGTTGTGAGAATTAGACCATGCCTAGGGGTGGTCATTCGGCAGATGAACTTCGTCAACTCCACGCGGTTGTCTCCATCCTCTTGGACGTTTGGTGAGTTTTTAATGCACTCTATTCTATTCCCGCCATGGGTATATCTCTCTCTCTCGGGCCGGCTAGCTATCGTGGCTAAGGCTAACGTTATGTTGGCTAACATTATGTTGAGCCAGGGGGGGGCAGGTGGCGCACGGAGATTACGTTCGTCACCAACACCGGGAGACACTAGGATTCGCCTGTTCGAATCCAGCTCCCGGCATTGCTATCAGCTTGGCTGGCCTCTCACACTGATACAATTGGCTGTATCAGGGGGTGGGAAAGCTGAAGGGTGGGTCCTGGGCGTTGTGGACAGCGACCCCTACAGTTCGGTCGGGGCGCCTGCTCAGCGAGGGTTGGAACTGAGGAGAGATAGTGTGGCCTCCCACACGCTACACTCTCCCCGGTGAGAACCTGCGCGGCCAGGTTGGCCTGCCCCAGGCTGCACATGCGTCGGAGGAAAGCATGTGACAGTCTCCGGTCTCCCGGACCAACAGTAGGGGAAAGTACGCAACAACCAGGAAGGGTGGGTGTGGAGAAAAATCGGGAAAAAGGAGGGGAAGAAAGATAAAAAATAAAAATAAAAAAAAACATTATGTTGAGCCAAGCGGGCCGGCTAGCTAACGTAGCATACATGCTCTCTCTCTAACACACACACACACACACACACACACACACACACACACACACACACACACACACACACACACACACACACACACACACACACAGACATGCTCTCTCTCTCTAACACACAAACACACATGCTCTCTCTCTCTCTTTCTAACACACACAGACATGCTCTATATCTCTCTCTAACACACAAAATGACATCCTCTCTCTCTATATATTTCTCTCTCTTTCTAACACACATATACATGCTCTCTCTCTAACACACACACACAAACAGACATGCTCTCTCTCTATCGCTCTCTTTCTAACACACACAGACATGCTCTATCTATCTCTCTCTCTTCAATTCAAATGGGCTTTATTTCACATTCTTGTATTTCTCCCAGTAGGTATGGGAGTTTTGAGTTATTGTCCATGTTTTCAAAGTCTCTTTGGGTGTTTGCAATTTGTGGGAAGTATATGTCTTGGTATAGTGGGCAGGTTGTTAAGAAGTGGAGCTCGGTTTCCACCTCATCTTGTGTGCAGTGGGTCTGTCTTCGCTTGGGAGCCAGGTCTGCCTATGGCGGCCTTTCTCGATGGCTAGGCTGTGCTCGCTGAGTCTGTACCTAGTCAAGGATCTTCTTAGTATTGGGTCAGTCACAGTGCTCAGGTATTCTGCCACTGTGTACTCTCTGTTTAGGGCCAAATAGCATTTCAATTTGCTCTCGTTTAAATCTCGCACATGGCCTCGCATTTCATCCCTGCTGGTATGTATGTGATAAATAAACCTCTTGAATCTCTTGAATCTTGAATCTTGATGGACACGTTTGATGGACACATTTTACAGGCCTTCTTCTTGTACGGGGTGCTGCCTGAGTGCACACAGGAGGGTTAAAGGAACACATCGCCAACATTATGGGAAATGCGCTTAGAGTTGGACAAGAAGATGGATACTAATTTCCTCTCTGTGCATTTAGTAGTCAAGATGAGAAGCACGTTCAGTCACAGACTCATACCCCACCCGACACTCAACTAACCGCCTCGGCCAGTCCTTCATACCAGCGGCTATCAGGCTAGACAACAGTGGGCAGGGACTGCTGCCAGACATCCAACTACAACTACTAGGAACCTAAAAAAGGACAATAACACTACCTTATGCATACTGCACCATATGTGATACTGTGATACTGTGAATACTGTATATTTCAGTTAGTTAGATAGTTAATTAATAGATAGACTTGTTATATTGTTTACACTGCTTGTTTTTACTACCTGTACCTCCCCTCCCCCTCCCGCAAGCTGCTATGATGCCTGAATTTCCCCAAGGGGATCAATAAAGGAATATCTTATCTTATCTTAGAAAGCTATCGGGCAGAAAGCTAGCCTAGCTTAGCATAATGAATGGAAGTGGATACGGACCACGAGCCTAGCGGTTGATAAACACACATTACCCATAATGTTGGCGTGTTCCTTTAAAGCCAGCTATATATCTCAATCGTTAAGCCTGTATGATGCCGGAAGTGAAATAGAACAACTGAACATTCTGATGACTAACACAATGCCTACTGGTCATTGAAAGAAGATAATAGACATGACAATGTTCAACAAAAACGAAAACACCACCACAAAAACAAGCACACGCCAGCATTCTATATTCAGCCTACATTTTGATTTTGATTTCAGTCGTTGATGTTTGCCAACAGTGTGACAGGAAATCAACTGTTTTCCTAGCATCAAAAATTCCACTGATGCCGTCTATAGAGTAGAGTTCCACGAATCCCAAGATAAAATTCGAAGAACCGTACACCTGAAAGGGGATAAGTACCACGTCACGCTCTGCCAGGCTTCACCGGGACAGTAGCCTAACTGGTGGGAATAATGAGGAGATATACCGGACTCGCTGGTAGGAGAAATTTTCTCCCAAGCTCTTTGTCTGTGAACCCCCCCCCCCCCCTCAGTGGGCCTCTTGTGCTTCACAGCCAATCATCCCGAGCCCAGGATAGTGTGGGGGGGGGGGGGGGGGGGGGGGATAAACTAGCCATAGGATCGGATCTTCTTTCTTCATCATCTTTTCACCCTCAGTCATATCTCATTTAATCAATTGAGAGAGAGGGGGGTGGAATCATGGCACAAACGCTCGTTCTGGATCATGTTGAGGCAAATCACACACTTAAGGGGAGGATGGGGGAGGCAAATGGATGAAGTGTATTATTAATGAGAGGAATATGAGATGGCGGCAAGAGAGAGGTGCTATATACGTATCACAAGGGAGTATGAGTCAGATTGTCACTGGTGGTGGCAGGGGATGCGCTGATACTGATATCAGAGACGGAGCCGATGCCAGTCTTTATAGGGTTAAAGATATCGGGTACCGGGCGCCCCAGTGGCGAACCACATAGCGCGCTCAGCCGCGACACGGCCGACCCGGGTTAGATTCCCGAACCCGTCGTTATTTGCCGAATGTCTTCCCCCCACTCTGTCTCCCATTCCTCCTCTGTCTCTCTCTACTGGACTGCCCAGTAGTAATAAAGCGATAAAACGCCAAAAAATAAATAAAATAAAAATAAATAAAAAGATATCGGGTACCAGCATTTGGAGAATTGATCCAATACTAAAAAAACTGATATGAAGATGTCATGTGCAACATGTCAGGCACGGAAGCGAATCCACTTAATTTTCTGCATTTCTGACACTGAACAATGTTTTCATGTCTCTGATGGTAGCTTGCTCAGGTTCATGAATTTTGTCATATTTATACCGTCAGCTGTGACAGGCAAATATGCTTGTGTCAACTATTTTCAAAGATGATGACAAACCAACTAAATTAAAGTCCCCCCCCCCCCCCCCCAGATGCATCAACGATCTATAAAATGCTTTACGCTGCCATATTTGTGAATATGAAGAAGAAAAACAAGACAAAACACTTTCTTGTCAGTTTAGACAAGGTAACTGGAATTTGTCATTCCGCATGTACAACGACATCATGCATTTATCAGAGATCAGAGCACAGGACCGCTGTGTCGTCATCACAATGCTGGAGCAGCGGTTTGGGGGTTCAGCCGTAATGCCAGCCAACCTCCAAGCTCCATATTACAAGTGGAATATTCCATTATTTTGTGGGGGATTGAACCTGTGACATTTCTGTTACTGGTACTGATTTTGCTTGCTCAGCGACCTCCTCCACCCACCTTGAATTCTCTTTGAGATGGCTATGCAATCTTTCTCATGTATGTAACCTTGAGATAACATTTACGGAGCATTTGGGGTGATGATGAGGCCAGTCCTTTCGACTCAGAGGGTGGGGGAGGGGGAAATTGCACTTTTGACGTTTCATTAATATATAAGATATAAACAGGAATTATTGGACAAGTATAAGTTAGAGGAGCTTGAAAATAACGTGAACTAATATTTTTGTAATTCTTATTTATCTTTTGCTGTAGTGGATAGGTATATTCTTTTTTGATATTGATAGATAATTTACTACATATTAATATGATATTGTAAGGAAGGGGCAGGACCAGATAAGCTTTGCTTCTTTCTGTCCCTTCTCTTGATATTATTTGTATTCAATGTTTTAACAGATACAAACAAAGCAGACAGGACAGACAAAATCAAGACATCACAGCGACAAAAAATTTAATATATATAGGCCTACCCTCCCCCCTCCCAAAAGAAATAAAAAAAAATTAAATAAAAAAAAAACAAGACAACCAGTGTTAAGGTGCTCCCATAGTCGAGCGGACCGTACACGGAGCAGACTCCCGCGGGCTCAAAGCTGACCCAAAGGGCAAAGCAGACCCAACGCAGAGTCCAAGTGCGAAGCTCCTATTTTCTGACGCGCGGACGTCCGCGGCGCCCACTTGGTGTCACACAAACTGGCGCGAGGTGTAAACTGGTGTAAACTGGCGCGAGACATGTAGGAAATTGGTCCGCGGAGATCCGCTCGACTATGAAAGCTCAATGAGTCCAGTGGACCTCCGCAGAGTCCAGTCCGTGTACAGTCCGCTCGACTATGGGAGCACCTTTAGACATAGACATATCAAATCAGAGATTGAGAATATATATCTATAATAGACATTCAGTCCACATAGTCCAGTTATCTTTGTACAAAATACCATCAGGTCATCAAGAGTCCCTTTAGTTGATGCCTTTAGAGCAATGAGCCGAGGGAAGAAACATCACACAACAAACACATAGCAAAAACAAAACACAAAAAAAACTTAAAAAAAACTGTGCTCTATCAGTTCACATTGTTTTAGATATCTACAGTATATTGTATCTAGTCGTTTGTTATTTTTATTTTTAGATTTATTTTTTAGCGTTTATCGCTTTTTTTTTGCTACTGGGCAGTCCAGTAGAGAGAGAGAGAGAGGAGGAACAGGAGACAGAGTGGGGGGAAGACATTCGGCAAATAACGACGGGTCCGGGAATCGAACCCCGGTCGCCATGCTGCGACTCAGCGCGTTATGTGGTTCGCCACTGAGGTGCCCCGTTTGTTAGTTTTAAGATAGATAGTCAAGAAAAGGTTGCCAAATGTTTTTAAATTTGCTGGGTTGCCCTGCGTTCTCATAGCGTATTCTCTCCATGTGTAGCATATTAATGAGTTCTGTCAACCAGGTTTGGAAAAGTGGTACTGTTTCTTTGTTCCACAGCATTAAAATGCATTTCTTTGCAATTACCATGCCATACTGTATAGTCTGTATCTCAGAGTAATTGAGTGTTGTCATATTATGTGACCAGCCAAAGATAGCCACTATTGGGTCTGGGGGAAAGTCAGGGGTGTAGATGTAGATTGGAACACCTCACTCCAGTTTGGTAACACTGATGATTCAGTTTGCCTTGTGATGTATAGTCATAATACTATTATGAGTACTCTGCCGTTGTTGTGTATATTATCCTACTTGCTGCATTACCAGTTACAGGAGAAGAATCGTCCTTTGACGGCTGTGGACTGAAAGGAAATGGCAGAGACAGAGCTCAAATCCAACATCAATGCGTTTAATTGCATAAAAAACAACACATAACTAATCTAAAGGTGTGGCTTTCAGCAAACTCAGGCATGGGTTTCTACTGAGAGAGTCCATATCATTAAAGAATGTTCCATGCAGCATTCTATTTCCCTGATTTGGAACAATGCCAGAGAACGGTTGGCCACAAAGGACCACCCTCAATTTCAAATACAAAACTTAGAAGAGTAGTGATTGGTGGAGAACGTCTAGGTGACGTCACACTGATGACATCACACAGCGGTTTCAGCTCATTGATAAAAAGGAAACGCTGGGAAAGCGAGGGACACAGACTCTTGCGGAAAGACTCTCACTCAGATCGAGTACTCTCAATCTTCGAGGCCGGTGGGCGGCTTCTTGCCTGCCGGCAGGGCCTCCGCACGGTCTCAGATTACGCCATCGAATTTCGGATCGTGGCTCGGGAGGCAGCTTGGCCGGAAATTCCTTGTGTGGTCTTGTTCGTCAAGGGACTCTCCGCACGGATGAGGGACGAGCTCGCCGTGCGTGAGATCCCTGAGCAGCTGGAGATGCTCATCAACACCGCCATATGGATGGACAACCGACATCGGGAGAGAGAGAGGGAGCGTGAAGATACTACCCAGGTACGTGTCCCTTCTCCTCCCGGTGTTGATACTTTCCCGCATTACACGAGTGGGCCACTGGGTGATGAATCCATGCAGCTTGGGGCGCTGTCGCTCTCAGACGACGAGCGGCGGCGCTTCATCGAGGAGCGACGCTGCTTCCGGTGCGGCCGCACCGGTCATCGTTTCGGCAGCTGTCGGGACCAGGCTGGCTCAACTCGGCGCCAGTCGGGAAGAGGACGTGCTCCGCCGGGCCTCGAGAGGGCGCCAGCAGGTGGGCTCATCCCAGCACTACCATCAGACACACGTACATTTCTGGAGGTGGCGGTTAACTGTGGGGGTGACGTTAGGGGAACTAAGGCTCTCATTGACTAAGGGGCGGCGGGCAATTTCATTCACTTGGGGTTGGTGAGAGAATGGGGAATCCCGGTAGAGGAGTTGGGGGTTCCTATCCCTATCTACGCCCCCTAGATGGTCAGCCCCTGGGCAGTGGGAGCGTCACTCAACGCACAGTTCCTATACACATCCGGGTGGTGGGTGGGGGGTGGGAGTGGGTTAAATTATTTGTCATTGCTCCCCCTATTCTGTAATGGTGTTGGGTCATCCCTGGTTGTCTTCGTGTATACATCATATTAATTGGAGCACGGGCAAGCTCTCAACGGAGGTCGACGTGAAGTCGGTCGTCGGCGAGAGTTTGTCCTTGTATTCCCCCCCCTCTTCTCTTTTTTCTCCTTCTTTTCTCTCCAGGATGGTGGGGAGCGTCGCAGATTCTGTTCTACCCTCTAATCCCGATTTGATAGGGGTTCCTGAGATCTATTGGGACCTAGCGGACGTTTTTAGCAAGACACGTGCTAAAGCACTACCGCCTCATAGATCATACGACTGTCCCATTAATCTCCTACCCGGTACCTCCCCGCCTTGCGGGCGAATGTTCTCTCTCTCACGCCCTGAGACCTTGGCCATGAACACCTACATTGAGGTGGCATTGCTTCCGGGGCACATACGTCCTTCCACATCCCCTGCCGGTGCTGGTTTCTTCTTTGTTGATAAAAAAGATGGGGATCAGCGTCCGTGCATTGATTATAGGGGATTGAATGACGTTTCCATCAAGAACCGATATCCTTTACCTCTCATGGACACTGCCTTTGAGTGCTTACAGGGGGCGCAGGTCTTTTCTAAACTTGACTTACGTAATGCATACAATCTGGTCAGGATTAGAGAAGGAGACGAGTGGAAGACTGCATTTAATACGCCTAATGGTCACTATGAGTATTTGGTCATGCCCTTTGGTTTGGCTAATGCTCCGGCAGTCTTCCAAGCCCTGGTTAACGACGTGCTGCGAGACTTGATTGGGGTGTCGGTGTTTGTTTACCTAGATGATATCCTAATTTTTTCTCGCGATATGGTGCAACACCAACTGCATGTTCGGGAGGTGCTAGACCGTCTCCTCAAGCATCAACTATTCGTTAAGGCTGAGAAGTGTGTTTCACACTGATACCGTTTCCTTCCTGGGCTTCCTGCTTTTTTTTCCTCGCCGTCTGTCACCAGCCGAGCGTAACTACGACGTGGGTAATCGGGAGTTATTGGCTATCAAATTGGCACTGGAGGAATGGAGACATTGGTTGGAGGGTGCGGCACATCCTTTCATTGTTTGGACCGATCATAAGAACTTGGCTTACATCCAAGGGGCTAAACGCCTTAACGCTCGCCAGGCCAGGTGGGCGTTATTCTTCACAAGATTTCGATTTACCATCTCCTATAGGCCCGGTTCCAAGAATATCAAACCCGACGCGTTATCGCACCAGTTTGATCTTCCTGGTCAGGAAGAGCAGCCCCATCCCATTATTCCACCGGCCTTGATTTTGGCACCCGTGTCTTGGGGCATAGATAAGGTGGTAAGGTCGGCGCTGACGTGGGAGCCCGATCCTGGTGGGGGCCCTCCGGGGCGGTCGTATGTGCCCAAGGCGGCACGCTCACGTTTGCTGCAGTGGGCACATGCCTCATCCCTCACCAGCCATCCTGGGGCCACCAGGACCCTGGAATTTATCCGTAGGAGGTTCTGGTGGCCGACAGTGGAGGGGGATATGCGTTCCTTTGTGGTGGCCTGCCCGGTGTGTGCGTGCAGTAAGACCTCTCGCCGTGCACCAGCAGGTCTCCTCCGGCCGCTTCCTTTTCCTAAACGGCCCTGGTCGCACATATCCCTGGACTTTATTTCTGGCCTTCACTGCCATTTTGGTGGTGGTGGACCGGTTCTCTAAGGCGGCTCACTTTGTTCCTCTCCCCAGGCTTCCATCGGCCCGGGAGACTGCTGATCTGGTGATACAGCATGTCTTTCGGGTCCACGGACTTCTGGTGGATATCGTGTCGGACCGGGGTCCTCAGTTCGCTTCCAGGTGCCTCCGTCAGTCTTTCGTCTGGGTTTCATCCGCAGTCGAACGGGCAGACGGAGCGCGTCAACCAGGACCTGGAGGGGGTCTTGAGGTGTTACGTTGCGGTTGGCCTGGGCTGAGTACGTGCATAATACCCTCCTCTCCTCCTCTACCGGTATGTCTCCCTTTCAGTGTCAGTATGGTTTTCAACCGCCTCTGTTTCCCGAGCAGGAGCAGGAGGCGGAGGTGCCCTCGGCCCAGGCACACGTGGCTCGCTGCCGCAGGACGTGGAAGCGGGTCCGGGCGGCGCTGCAGAAGGTTTCGGTTAGTACCCAGCGGCAGGCTAACCGCAAGCGTCGTCCGGCTCCGGTTTACCGTCCTGGGCAGCAGGTTTGGCTTTCCACCCGGGATCTCCCTCTCCGGGTGGAATCCAGGAAGCTGGCTCCTCGCTTTATAGGCCCCTTTAAAGTGGTACGTCGGGTGAATCCTGTGGGTTACAGGCTACGGCTTCCGAGTTCTATGAGGGTTCATCCGACGTTTCATGTGTCCCTGTTGAAGCCATTCCTCTCATCGCCCTTGGCCCTGCCACTGCCTACGGTTCCTCCGCCTCGGTTTATTGGTGGTCAGCCCATTTACACGGTGCAGAGGATACTGGGTTGTAGGCGGAGGGGTAGGGGGTTTCAGTTCTTGGTGGATTGGGAGGGGTACGGGATAGAAGAGCATTCTTGGGTGCCTCAAAGGGATATTTTAGATCCCAGCCTGATCGTTGATTTCCGGCGGCTGAATTCCGAGGCCCCCAGGTGAACGTCTGGTGCTGTTCGTTGGGGGAGGGTACTGTTACGATTCTGGTTACTGACTACGGTCGGGAACCACCCACCATCTCTGTCACCTGTCACCTGACTGCTGTCACTTGTTTTCCCTGTCATTTAGTGCTGTCACTTAGGGGTTGGCTTTTGATTGGCTGTCACGGGCGTGTGTGTGGAATGTGGTGGCCATTTAACATTCCTTCCTTCTGCTTGTCATTCGTCAGGTCTTCACTATAGGCGTTCAGAGATAACGCGTCCGGTTCCAGTTCTGGACCACCACTAAGCTCCATTATCTATTCTCTCGTTCCTTTGCCCTCGGCATAGTATCCTAGTATTACTCTTTGTGTTCTTTACTATTAAAGTCAAACCTGTTCAAGAGTATACCATCTCTGTCTCTGTGATTGCCAACAATTGGAACTCACCTACCTCCATCCTGACACATCTTAGTATTTTCACCTGTTTTATGAGCTATAAATAGCATAATATACGTCACCAGAACCTATGAAGCTTCGGGCAAAACCAGAAGAGGTGACCCAGTGAGCCCTCAGCAGATTTACATCTGGTACAGAGTGGTGAGACTGAGGGGTATATTGAGTGCAATCTTGTACAAGAATAATGAAGTCTATGCATCACCTTAAATTTAATTAACTGATGTCTGGAATTAATAGAACAAGAGTGGATACTGCAGAGGCCCTCATCCCAGGTGTCTATTGGAATGTCCACCTGAATACAGTATCTCTCTCCCAGGACCTCCTCAAGCATTGTGTAGATGGAATATAGTGTTCTGTAAATGAGTCTACAAACTTGGATATCAGGCCTTTGGTATTGGGCTCTGTAGTCATGAGGGAATATATCACAGCAATTGGTGTATACATTTCAAAATTTGGAATATTTAAACGAATATAGTTCCTAATTTGTAAATATCGAAAGAAATTAGTGGGGGGGGAGCTCGTATTTATGTTGGAGTTGGGAAAATGAGGCAAAATGACCATCTATGTAAAGGTTTTCTATAGAGACTATTCCTTTTTCCTTCGATTTGAAAAAAATTTGGTCTGATTGTGAAGGGGGGAAAGCATGGTTATGACAGATGGGCGTACAGACCGACGTCTCTGGTAATTTAAAGACTTTTCTGATCTGGTACCATATTTTCAACGAGTTCTTTATCATAAAGTTGTCTCTTATAGTGGCCCCAAGGGATATTTTTGTTGCAAAGAGAAGTGCTGGGAGAGAGATACTACTAGCATTCTGTTATATGGCCAGCCATGCAGGGGAGTTAGTGGTGGTCTCACCAGGGTATGAGTCCTGCCAGTAGACGAGAGCTTTTGCATTACAAAATCCTGACGATCACCCATAACTGCATAAATGGACACGCACCCCTCTACCTTCAGGAACTCATCACTCCACAATCCTTCACCCGCACCCTCAGATCCGCAGGTAGCCTGCTCCTTCAGGTCCCCAATACCCGGCTCTGCACCATGGGTGACCGAGCCTTCTGCACGGCTGCACCACGCCTGTGGAACAGCCTCCCCATCCAGCTGAGGGCACCACAGAGCCTGGACTCTTTTAAAATAGGCCTGAAAACCTACCTATTCAAAAAAGCCTTTGACTGTTAGCTTTTTATTTAAATTTTCTTGCGCTGTTGTTTTTAAATTGTCTGTTTATACTATGTTTTTAATTAACTATGTTCTATTTTTATCTTACTTTTATTCTGTATTTTATTTTATTTGTTTTACTAATAACTATTTTATTTTTATTTTTTTAACTATGTTCTAACCCTGTAGTGTAGCACTTTGGGATCCCAGCGAACAAAAAGTGCATTACAAATCCAATCTATTATTATAATTTTATTATTGCATTGAGACATCAAATATCATTAACGGAGGCTTATAACCTGTTACGGTTGTGGCAACAGGAAGACACAAAGGTCTGAAAAGAGAAGAAGATTCTATTTGAGCACAGTTTAATACCCATAGGAAATGAATGATATTGTTTGAATGACTAAAACGCGTGACTAACATGTTCTTCTGTCTTTAAGAAACTACAAGTGGAGAAGGCAGAGGAAAGAAAGGAGAAAGTGAAAACAGAGATTTATATTCTGAACATAACCTGTGTTGTCTAAATAAGACAAACAACGAAAACAAAACAGTATCTTTATATTTCTATCACAAATTCTCTCAATCAAATTAATGTTAAAAGAACAACAATTATACTAAATTTAGAAGAGATTGTATCTGAAATTACAGTTGTATAGTAAACATGTCTCTTTTGATCTTGCACTGTTTTGCAGCCTCTCGCCGGGAGAACGGAGTCTGTGACAAACGTCCATAGAGTAAAAAAAGGTAAAAAAAAAAATATATATATATATATAACGGATCAAGAGACAGCGAATACAGGCAACAACAAGGTCACCTAACTGAAGGCTTGTGTAAGAGAGATAATAACTATATTAGAAGCAATATAAAAACATGCATACATACACACGTACATATACACCACACACAAATTAGGAGTTAAATTTTTTTCTTCTTCTGCCTAATTACAAAGGAAGTCTCTGAAAAACAATCTGAACAGTAATTTGAAAAGGAAATAGGAGAAGCCTACTTATCGACTACATCACACTTCTGGAGCAAAAAGGAAAATGTTGAGAAATCTCAACTCAGACAATGACAAAGCAGGCCATTAAATCAGCAATGACAGCGCGCAAATATGCCTCCCCTCAACAAGCGACGCGGTCCCAACGAGTACGCTGAAAACAGGCCGGTATGGAAGAATGATAATGAATAATTCATTATAGCCAAAGACGGGTAAGACTGCATGGAAAGAAACCAGCGGCAACCTAAGGCAGGCACATTCACGATTACAGGAGCCGTAAAAGTCACTGTGAGCAAAGACTCACTGAAAGAGTGAACACAAAGAAGGGGAGGTGAAAAGAGTGAAACACAGACATTGCAATGGGGTGTTGAGGACACTATCAACACCAAATATTGACATCTCCAGACTCATAGCTCTGAACTACTAATCCACCAGACAAAGTGAATACGAATTCAAAAAAGCTTGTGGGATGAAAAATGCAAAAAGCCTTCCTGCAATTAGGTTAGCGCAAAACGGGCTAACTATAATCATATTGACTGAAAATGTTTAATGGCAGGAGAGAAAAAATAAAAATAAATACACAACACACAGAGAGTAAGGCCACTTGAGATTTGACACACATAAGTGAAGAAACAGGACACAGTGATAAGTTAATGGAAATAGAAAAAATCAAGAAGGTTTGTCGCTGACCCCGTTGGCCTGGCGGGAGCTGATGGAAAGAGTGCACAGGACAAGAGAGGTAAGTACAACGAAAGTGAAATAATAGAAAATTAAGACAAGGTAAAGAGGATTAGGAAATATAAACTAACTTAAATAAAAAGCACAATAGACATAGTATACAATTCAAAATAGCATAGAAATAGTAATAGGCCAGGTCTGTGCAACTGAGCTGAGGTAATCAAACAGACACTAGAATACACTAATCAGAATAAAATAACACTACAGTGAGAGTCAGCGTCCAGGATGAGTGTGTTA
This sequence comes from Notolepis coatsorum, assembly GCF_963971535.1. Lineage (NCBI taxonomy): Eukaryota > Metazoa > Chordata > Actinopteri > Aulopiformes > Paralepididae > Notolepis > Notolepis coatsorum. Next base: position 71,434,264 of record NC_140179.1, read on the forward strand.
ACAGATGAACCATGTATTGTTGAAGACATGTACAATTAATTTTAGAAACAATAAGTAGGAAATAAGAACGTTGAATCAGAAACTTCTATGAGCAAATGGACAACAGAAAAATTATTTTACGTGTATGGAGAAATAACTAAAAATATAGATTAATTAGCAAAAGAAATAGTTAAACAGGGCTGAATTCTCAGACCGTATGTTGGTGGAGAAGAGAAACAATCTGGAATAAAAAGTGAAATTATAAAACTAAATAAAATAAATTAAGAAAAAGCACACACACAAGGTTGAATCAGAATATGAAATTAGCTGTAATATAGTTAGTTAAGTATTGTTTTTATGAACATAGAGTAGATAGATTAGGGAACAACTAACATGGCCAAGGAGTTTCTACAAATTATGTGTCCACAAGGAAACTACATAGAGCAGAGAGAAGGCGATCCTCCCAGGCAACCATGCACAGAGGTTCAACGACCCAACACGCCAACAGGGGATGACAAAAGCGTGTAAAGAGAGGTGGAGCCAGTGACAAGAGAGGTGGAGCTATATACCACATCGCATGGGGCGGCGTGGCTCAGGGGTAGAGCGGGGCGTCCAATGATCGAAGGGTTGGTGGTTCGAATCCCGCTCAAGCCCATGTCCATCCCATTGCCGTTGTGTCCTTGGGCAAGACACTTAACCTACTTGCCTCGTATGAATGTGTATGCATGTGAATGAATGTTGGTGGTGGTGGTCGGAGGGGCCGTAGGCGTTGATTATTCGCCACGCTTCCGTGAGTCTGCCTCAGGGCAGCTCTGGCTGCAATTGTAGCTTACCACCACCGGTATGACTGTGTATGAACGAATAATGGACTCTGTGAAGCGCTCTGAGTCAGAGCAACAGTCAGTCAGAGAAGAGCGCTATATAAATCCAATCCATTATTATTATCAGAAACTCTGGGGGGCCGAGACGACCTGGTGATCCTGCAACAATTGGCACGATCGCCCACGTGGTCCCAGGGTGGCACACTGCAAAAGGTGGTCCCAGGGTGGCACACTGCACCAGACGACGGATGACAGCAAAGAGGCTGTCATTGAGAGCAGCCCTCAGCCAGAAAGACCATCGGCGGAGAACAACGGTGGAGATCGAGGGCATGGCAGAGAGGAGACACCTGACCGACAGCTGTCGGGAGAAAGAAAGGAGGACTTCACTACATTGGATTCTGACGACACACCTGTCAGAGTGCAAAGACATCAAGAGGCCAGAGGCCACAAAGAATGACAACAGCCTTGATGAAAAAATCAAGGAAGCCTCTATCCCTATTGATTGGGGGGTAAGATTCACCTCTCAAGAAACAAGAGAGGTAAAACAAAAATATTGTTATGAAATATCATATTTCATTAAAATAATAATAATAATAATAATAATAATAATAATAATAATAATAAATATATAAAATGTATATGCTCGCCACTGACATTCCAAAGCGCCAGTCAGGGCCCAACAATGGGGTACCACATCGCCACATCGGGTACCAAGGGACCAGGGAGGAAGCCCAGCTCTCACGGATTGAGAACTCCGGCCAACGCACTGGCCAGACGGAGGAATCAGGGGGGAGGCATCACTGAGGCCTGCGGTCATCCAACCGGGGTTCCGAGCCCCGTCCACACAACAGGCTGCCATCCAACCGGGGTTCCGAGCCCCGCCCACACAACAGGCTGCCATCCAACCGGGGTTCCGAGGCCCGCCCACACAACAGGCTGTCATCCGACCGGGATTCCGAGCCCCGACCAAACATCAGGCTGACATCAGACAGAGGCACCGCACCTCTCACACTTGCCCCAAGAGAGGAGAAAGTGTGGGCCATGAGACGATGTTTGATTGCCTGCATGACAAAACACAATGTAAGAGAAACAAAATACTATATTTCTCTTAAAGAGAGGAGATGGACAGATGAACTACAAACACTACAAAATGAACGACAGATGACCAGCAAGACCAGATCGTGAAGAAGACCAACGGCAAAGATCGACCACCAATTTTTATTTTTAAATTTTACAAATTCAATGTATGACAAATGGACTATAATTCGTTTACTAAATTCTTGGACTATTATTTCTTGTATTATTTCTATTGTTAACATTATTTCTTTATTTCTTTTCTTTATTATCTTTCACAGTATTATTCTTGTTATTATTAACTTGATCGGTAGTTCCTTCTGTTTGATTTTTATTATTATTATTTCTGTTATTATGAATTTTACAAATTACTCTTCTGATTGATTGATAAATATTGATCTTACTATTGCTAGGTTAAATACACTGAAAGATATTTAGTCAAAAATAACACTGAGTGTAACGCCCACATGGACGTCACAAGAGAGGTTATGTAGTATATTTTTGATTGATTATTAGACATTATAGCATAATCATACTGGCAATAATGTGGATTTAGCCATCTGCCCCAACGGCTGGAACCAAAGCTTACTCATCAAACAGGTTCCCCAGAGAGAGAGAGCCCCCACTTTGAGGCCACTTGGAGGTGTAGAGCTTCTCATAAAATTCCTTAAAACATTTGTTAATTTCCTCTGGGCTGAATGAATGAATAGCTCTATTGCTCTAACACCAGTAACGAGGACAGAGAGACTTCGGCTCAGCTTCTTCCCCCAGGCCATCAGAGCCTTGAACATTGAACTCTCCACGCACAAGCACACATGAGCACACACAACACGCTCACACACTAGCAGCCACTTTAACATGAGCACACACACTCATGCTGCACACGCTCACACTTATGGACACTTTACAGAAGGAAAGGTCACTTTAAGAATAGTATAGTAGAACTTGAGATTGTATAATATAGCATTGTATAGCAGTGTACATAAAGACCCAGTGCCTCATCTGTAGCTAACTGTACTGCACTACCACAGGACCTAGCATGTCCTACCATGCTCTGTAAATAACTCATGTACAGATACCGATATTATACTTTGTTTACTTGTTTATTGCACAATGTTGCTCTATTGGTTAGATTCTTATTATATATTATTACTATTGTATTATGCACATTGTTGAGGGCAAGACCCCCCGCATTTCACTGTATACCTGTATGCCGTGACAAATAAAACTCTTGTATCTTGTATCTTGTATCTTGTATACCTCTCAGCTGACCTGCCAATAATGAGCTTGGTTTATCTGCTTATTCTGCTAACTCAAATAGTTTGTGCTTTAATTTGAATAACATTACACTTATTTGACTAGAAAGGATAGTGTTGTATTCATACTTGAGTTTCATAATATTACTTAAAGCAGGAGAGGATGGAGCATCTCTCTTCTCAAGAACAGGGAGCAAAGTTTCAATTTCGAATAACCTTTTTCTGCTATTTATTTTTATTGCAGACTCATATGATATTACATGTCCACGTACAGTATAACAGCTTTAAATGTCTCCCATAGGACGGAGTCAGATACATCTTTAGTGTCATTTAAACAGATATATTTTTTGACAATGGTAGAAAATCGTTGACAGAACTGAACACCATTAAGCAGAGTCAGATTGAAACGCCAGCTATACTGTGATTTTCTCACTCCAAAATCAATCGACACTGTAACTGGGCAGTGGTGTGAGATTAAAATATTGTGATATTTGGAGGAGATAATATTGGATGTTAATTTGGAATCCGTTATGAAATAGTCTATCCTTGTATATGATTTATGTACTTGTGAAAAAAAGGAGAAATCTCTGTCTGTGGGGTGTTGTAGTCTCCAGATGTCTACAAGATTCAGTGATTTAAACAAGTTGTTTAATACTGTAGTGGAGTTAAGAGGAGTGGCTGGGCGAGAAGAGTGCCTGTCCATAAATGGGTCCAGAATGCAATTAAAATCTCCACCCACTATTAGGTGTGTAGTTGACAAGTCAGGTAATAGGTTAAAAACACTTCGAAAAAAACCAGGGTCGTCAAAGTTTGGGGCGTATACATTTAAGAGGGTAACATGAAATGATAACATATTGCCCGTGACAATCAAATAGCGGCCGTTGGGATCGGCTGTGGTAGATATATGTTGGAATGGGATATTTTTGCGCATTAGTATAGCCACCAGGGTTTCCGTTAGAAAATATTGGGGCCGGTCTCCGTGTCCTAGAAGATTTCAATCTCCCGGGCAAATGTGAGAAATTCCGGTCAGTTTATTGAGCTTAAAAACAATTGATAGGCAGGCTATATAAAGAATGACATCCTCAAGGCATGTAGATTTATAATATTTTAACTTAAAACTAGGCTACTTTTGCGTATACAGTCAATAATATATTCCAAATAAAATAAGTCCCTCGAGACTCCGTGCTGCTTCTGACTTGAAATCAAATAGGTGTCTGTGGGCAGTCGGCCCGACATTAAACAGTAGTCTGTTATAATCACATTTTTATGAGCTAACGAATTCCGTTATATTGGACATTTGTATTAATTATATCAAGCGAAGAACTGAGAAATTTGGCAGAGAGAGACGGTAACATTATCATGGGGTTCAACGTTGTGTGATCGCTGAAACCAATGACAATCTCCGCCTCCCAACGAAGCGATAAACGAATCCCAATAGTATGCAACAGCAGAGCCGCAGAGCCAGCGGCGCTATCAGGTCCGGTCTGGGGACCGCTCAGCAGCGCCACCCACCCAATGGCTGAATTGCCAATGGCTGAATTGGCGTATTGCACTGTGCAGGCACAACTGTGAGCTCTGCGGCTCTGCAGTTGCATGCTTCTCGCTAATCCACCATCAAGCTCCCGCCCCGCCATTCTCATCAGCAAACCACAGGTCGCGAGGGAATTATTTTCACAGGACATTATGACCGGAGATATTTAAATATGTCGGACTTCAACAGATTTCCCCGGTAAAAAAATCATAATTACCGGACAACGGAAACCCTGATAGCCACCCCTCGCGCCTTTGATGAGAAAGTGGATTGATAGACCTGGCCCACCCAACCGCACCTCAGCTTGTGCGCGTCACAGTGTTTAATATACGTTTCTTGAAGAAACATAATATCAGCAGACAGCGATTTCAGGTGAGAGAAAACTTTCGATCGTTTAACGAGAGTATTTAACGCTCGGACATTCAAGTCAAGAGTCAAGAGTTTTATTTGTCACGGCATACGAGTATACAATGAAATGCAGGTGGTCTTGCCCGCAACGATGTGCATAATACAATAGTAATAACATATAATAGAATCCAATAGAACGACATTGTGCAATAAAACAAGTAAACAGAGTAGGGCATATTGGTATATGTACATAAGTTATTTACAGTCTCTTTTTCAAGGGTGATATGGCCAAGAAGGCAAGCACTTATGACAAAACATACATAACAAGACACAATACACATACAGTAGACTATACCATACAACCGATATTTAAAATGAAAAGTCAAATTCAGTTTAAAAAATACAAGCACAATAAAACAATAGCAATCAAACCAAAATGAACAATTCAACATCAAAGCAGGAGCAGCAGGTGGAAAGGATTTCCGATATATTTTTTTAAAACAATACAACGAGATCGGAGAGGCCCATTTGAGACATGTCTTGGAGGTCATTCCAGGCCCACAGACCAAAATAAAATAGGCTTCAAGTTCTTTTACATGCCTTAATCCGCACGGGCGGTATTTTATTAAAGCGCATCCAGGTGCTGGATCTGGAATGGTTTTTACATTGCACCTTGAATATGCACTGTAATCTTTGGATCTGAGGGCTGAGGGATGCGTATGGCTCAACCGTGTGTAATTATGTGAAGTATAAGGACGTCATTCTGTACGTAGACTCAACCGCTAAATTACAAGCTTTCTGGATATTTCACGTAATTACACGGTTGTGTTTTTACACGGTTCTGATTTCCACTGAAAACCTTATGTACTGTATTATAGTGCCAACGCGAGCAAGTTACCCAGTGTGATTATGAGCTAGAGAGAACCGTTTGGTTGTTGAACGTGTGTCTCAGTTTATAGGGATAATAAAAACCCATTAAGGCTCTGAGATGGTGCTATAACGGTAATTACGAATGGTTTCATATAGCACCAGGCGTGTCATGCCCATCCAGATTTTTGATATCTGGATTTTATATATATAAGGTATAGTTATGATCATTGTATAATTTAAGTCAAATGTATTATTCTAATTATATCATAGATCATACCTCAAAAAGCCCACCCTCCTCCTCTTTCCCTATTGGTTTCTTCCAAAAGTTGCAGCAGGATGAAATTGGTTCACCAGCAGGTAGCTAAACACGCAGTGTGCGTCGAAGGATATAGGTTACACAGCTGACAGCTTAACAGTGTTGCTGAATTGGTTAATAGTACTTCCCTGTCCCTTCATATAAACAGTTCATGTTAATGGGTGTGTTAGGTGAATGTGTACATGTGCTCAGGGAAGTATTGGTATTATATAGTACAGTATGTCTGTGGTTTGTAGAGTAATGAAGTTAATTACATGACGGTGAGCTATTAACCACACTAACCTTGTGTAATGCTAATTATACAATGGCATGCACATTTCTTGATTCTGATTGGCTGAAACAGTGAAGTTGCCGGTTGTTATTTAGTATAACACACTCCACGTGACCCCAGAACCAGCCCATTACTTTTTTTTCTCTAATGAATCCGCCGTTTGTCTTTTCCTAATGAAACCAAGATGGCGGACAATAATCTTTATGAATGGATGTATTAATTTCGTCATAATGACTCATTCAAAAAAGATACACTCACCTGGAATATGTTAGTTGTTTACACAATGTTGGTTTATGTAATTGGTTTGTCATGACTCATTGTAAAACAAAATATAAATCGCGGGGGAGGTGTTCTCTGTGTCGGTGTCCGTCGTGCAAAAGCTGGCTGGCAGTCTCATTGAATAATAAGTCTGTGAACTTATATAACAGGAGAAGCCGGAGAAGGAAAAAGACATGCTGACATTGATGAAAACGAACTTATCATTGTACATTTTGATCTATGTACATGTATGATGTTACCCCGAATATGTAAAGCCGCGGGGACCGACACGATTTACACCAATCATTATTTAAGAAGCACAGTGAAGTTACCGGTTGTTATTTGATTGATTGATTGATTGAACATTTTATTAACAGATTGCAGAATGGGTACAATACAGTACAGCTCAATACACACAATTGTTAAGGGGATGCAGACCAGAGAAAGACTTTTGTCTTGTTTACATCAGGGTCCCCCATTTTCAATGCATCATAACATATATGACATACAGATAGACAGTACTGCTACATCTATACATTTATGACATACCAGATTTATAAATACAGTACAGTTTGTGATACAAGAAGAGTCTAAAAAAGAGAGTATATACATTTGACGAAGAAACTGTACAGTGGAGGAGGTTGGTAGGTAGGAGATTGGTAGGTGGGGTGGAGGGGGGGGGGGGGTTATTTCATATAAAATGTGTCATGTATGTCTGTAAACTTGTGCATAACGGAGTGTGGCTCTATAGCAGACACTAACGGACACTAACATGGTGCAGAGAACACAACCTCATACTCAATGAAAGCAAGACCGTTGAACTCATCATTGACTTTAGGAAAACCACACCCATTAAAACACCCATGCTCATCAACAATCAACCCATTTCAGCCACAGACACATTCAAATACTTAGGAACATACATCAGCAATAAACTAAACTGGGACCATCACACCACTCTACCAATCTACTCAAAACAGCCAATCAGAGACTATTTCATCTGAGACAACTCAAGAAATATAAGGTTAGGAAGAACTTAATGATACAATTCTACACAGCCATAATACAAAACATTATTTCATTATCCATCACTGTATGGTACGGCAACACACCCAAACACACACTACACAGACTAGACAGGATCATTAAAAGGGCATCCAAAATCATCAACTGCAAACTCCCCACCCTGGACTCCATACACAAACATCACACCATTACACGCGCACACAAAATCATCAGTGACCCCCTGCACCCAGCTCATTACCTCTTCCAACACCTCCCCTCTGGTAGGAGGTTCAGGTCACTAGGTAGTCGCACGGTTAGGTTCAATAACAGTTTCTTCCCCAAGGCCATACAACTGCTTAACTCCAACTCCTCCTAAATTTACCCCCTGCTGTTATGTTTCTTCTGGTCTAGGTTACATTGAACTGACATCTATAGTTTTTCGTACTGTACTGTTTCTGTAATGTATTTGTTCTAGGTGGTGTTTTCTGTACTGTACTGTTCCATGTGTCTTTTTATGTTTTTGTGGTGTATTGTCGCAGCTACCACCTGCACTGTGCTTGAATTCCACCGGCCTGGCCATGTGGCAATAAAAGGAACTTGAACTTGAACTTGAGAGTCATTTTCTATGAAGTTTGTAGTTAGATGGCATGCTTTCTAGCAACCTCCCTCTGCAAATGGACACTGTCGCATGAAGCGATTTCACTGGATGTCCCGGACACAATGGAAGTATGGATATATTCGTAACGAATAATTAAAAAAGGATACAGTTAACTGGATTAGTTGTTTACACAATGTTGGATTATGTAATTGGTTTGTCATGACCTATTGTCAAAACAATAATACATCGCAGGATTTATATGAAGTTTGTTGTTAGATGGCATGCTTTGAAGCACCGCACCTCCCTCTGCTTCTACACACAGAGGCAATTTCTTTTTTTTTGGACCTACTTTTTCTGCGGATGGTTTTGTGAATAAATCTCCATTATGCTTCAATTACTGTGTGTTTATTCTATAGCAATAAGGTTGGGTGAATTCGGCCATTGTATAAAAGACATTACACCACTTGTAGCCGTGTGTTATTGTTAGGATAGGGGTTTGGCGGAGCCCAATTGCAGAACACTGGAGGAGAGAGAATGGAGCGGTTTAGGTGGGTTTTAATTATGATTCCCCAAGCAGACAGTTTCACAAATAGGAATGTGCGACAGGTACAAGAATGTTCTCGGGATAAGGAATGGTGCGTTCCATGTGCCGCACGGGGCGTCCAGGTGAGCGGAGTACCGGGGCGGTGGTCCTGGGGCACAGAGAGAACAGGATTAGCGACAAGGCAATTTCAACAAGGTTTGAGTAGCAAAGCTAGAGCTAGTCGTCGTACCTAGGAAGGTTAACACTCCGACGAGGGTAGAACAGGATCTGTGGGGCGGAAGTAAGAATCCGTCACAGCCGTGTTGATTGAGGTGCTGGCAGTGTGGGAAACCGGGGAACGGATGCTGCCCATATAAGGGTGTGAGAGGATAAGGGGTGAGGCAGGCTTCCGCCGTGATGGTGATGGTGAGGAAGGAGGAGGGGTGAGGAAGGCTCTCGCTGTGATTACAACAGTTATAGGAATTAGATCATGCTTAGGGGGTCTAACGACCCTCTGCTGCGCGTCGGCCCTAACAACCACCCCTAGGCATGATCTAATTCCTATAACACACTCCTGCGTGTGATGTAATGCTTAACTAACTAATGAACTAGCTAACCATGCGATCCTCATGTAATAATGCTAATGTGTTAACCTAATTCAGTGTACTCTTAGGGCGGGATCCACTAAGAATGGATTGCGCGGTGGGAAACCTTTAACTGAACGGGGTTTGCACGCGGATTCTGTCTTTGCGAGCTATCCACTAAGGACTTTGCGCAGATGAGATACCAGCGCAGACACGCCCATTATGTGTGGCTCGTGGAGCAGTCTGCACTCCTGACAGCGCTGTTGGCAGATATCAGGAAGTGGCTAAATAATAAATAAATAATAAATGAGGCATAAGTCGAATGCACATGGCAAGCGAGCGACGTCTGTAAGTGTGTGTGTGTGTGTGTGTGTGTGTGTGTGTGTGTGTGTGTGTGTGTGTGTGTGTGTGTGTGTGTGTGTGAGAGAGAGAGACGGAGAGAGAGAGAGAGAGAGAGAGAAACGGGTTGTTTCATTCATAACAATGGAAGCGATACAATTCTGTCTGTCGCCTTGCTTAAAAAGTCGGTCGCCTGGCAAAAATCGCCCGCCGTGTGCGTTGGACTATAGACACAAAATACAAATTAAGCAAGCTCTATACATTACGAAGTAAACGAAATACAATACGAAATGAATGGAATACTAATGGTCAAAAATACGTTATGCACATAATGTATTTTTCACCATTAGTATTCCGTAAATTTCGTATTGTATTTTGTTTACTTCGTAATGTATAGAGCTTGCTCAATATGTATTTTCATGACACATTGCGTCCTGTGTTTTTGTCACTATCTTTCATCATTGCATGTTTGTAATGTCCTATTCCAATTACATTTGTCACATATAATTGTACTATATTCTATTGTGCTATATTTAATTTGGTTTATATCCCATTTAATTTTTTTTTATCCTCTTTTTTCTCCGCCTGATTTAAAAAAAAATCTCCCCATCCCAATTTAGTCGTTATGCCAATTCCCCCCCCTCCCATACCTGGTTGTTGTGCGCATGTTCCTCCTACTGGTCGGTACAAGGGAACCCTGAAGCCTACTACCACATGCTTCCTCCGACACATGTGGAGAAAGCCAGTGGCTCTTTTTTCACCTGGCAGCGAGGACTCTCATTGGTGAAGCGTAACACGTGGGAGGTCACGCTGCCTTCATCATTTCCTGCCTTTCGCTGAGCAGGCGCCCAGACCTGACATGTAGGCGTCGCTGTCCACAACGCCAGATTACCACCCTCGACTTCCCTCCCGCTAACTCAGCCAAACGAGTTAGTATGACGATCGGCCCAAGCCGCAGGCAATGCTGACTCCGGGAGTCGAGACCACAGCCTCTTGCATTGGTGACAAGCACAATCTCTGCTACGCCATCCGACCGCCCCCATTATCCAATTTAATTATATTCAATCTCTTTATTAAGTTGTAAAGCCCCTATATTTGATTTCATAATTATATTATATTCTATTGTGCTTAAGTTAGTTCATATTTCATTTTATATTACACCACCTCTTTATTGTGATTATAACTAGGGATGCACTGATCCGACTTTTTCAGTCCCGATACCGATACCTGGCTTTGGGTATCGGCCGATACCGAGTACCGATCCGATACCCATATCATTATCTAAAAAATAAAATCTAACCCTAACTAACCTTTGGAGTCTTAACCGTCTGTAGTGTTGTAGTGAAAGCTTAACCTTCTGTAGTGTGATAGTGAAAAGTTAACCTTCTGTAGTGTGGTAGTGAAAGGGTTAACCTTCTGTAGTGTGGTAGTGAATGGATTAACCTTCTGTAGTGTGGTAGTGAAAGGTTAACCTGTAATGTGGTGGTGAAAGGGTTAACCATCTGTAGTGTGGTAGTGCAAGGTTAACCTTCTGTAGTGTAGTGAAAGGTTAACCTTCTGTAGTGTGGTAGTGAAGGGGTTAACCTTCTGTAGTGTGGTAGTGAAAGGTTAACCTTCTGTAGTGTGGTAGTGAAGGGGTTAACCTTCTGTAGTGTGGTAGTGAAAGGTTAACCAGAATGGGTTGGAGAGTGTTGACAGAATCTGGCTATGGGGCGACAATAATGTGGTCAAGAGGCATGGTTTCTATCTTTAGCCTTTAAACAGCGTGGTTTATTCATTCACATGGTAATTCAGCAGCACATGAGTCCTCCTCTCCGTGAGAGGTAGGTAGGGGAGAGAGGTAGAGGGCGAGGAGACATCTCTATTTATACTCGCCACCAGGTGGAATCAGGAGTGGCTCCGCCTAGAGCGCCCTCTAGTGGAAACAGTTATATATGCAGTTAGACAGTTACTAACAATCCTACATAGAACCTCTAACCTTAACACTCCCACTTAGGGTTGTATTAGCATACTGGATAACTTCTCCGAAAAACATTTTACAAAGAAAATAATACAATCAAAAAACATCAAAAAGAATATGGCAGTCAATATCTACACACCAAACAAATCTCTTCAATTTCAATTTGGAAGCAGGTTTCGTCATAGCGTCTGCTACCATGTCGTCCGTTCGACAATAAATCAGTGTCATCCTTTCTTCTCTGATGACAGATCTGATGAAATTATATTTTATATCGACATGTTTACATCTCTGCCGGCACACAGGGTTTCTAGCAATCGCAATGGTTCCCTGGTTGTCCTCGTAAACAACAGTCTTCTTATATACATAGGTATCCATCCCTTCGAGCAGTTGTTCTAGATAAATACACTCCTGTATGGTCATAGCTAGAGCCATATATTCGGCTTCACAAGTTGATAGTGCCACTGTGGGCTGCTTCTTTGTTTTCCACGAAACCAGTGAGCTGTCTGTGTTCAAACTCACACAATATCCTGTGGTACTCCTTCTATCTGTGGTGTCAGCTGCCCAGTCTGCATCACTGTAGGCTTTAAGTCCTAAACCCTCGCTGCTCTTTCTGAAACACAGCTGTTTATCTGCTGTACCTTTGAGATAACGAAAGACATGTTTTGCTGTAATCCAATGCTCCTCTGCGGGGTCAGCAAAATGCTGTGACAGTTTACTCACTACAAAACATAGGTCAGGGCGGGTACATGTTGTTAAATAAATGAGGCTACCCACAGCTTCTCTGTACATTTTTACATCTGTCAGTTTCTGGGCATCCTCCTGGTAGTCAAATTTTTTGATCACATGGTGTTTCCCTTGATCTACATTCTTGCATGTCAAAAAGTGTCAGGATCTTTTCCACATATCTCTTCTGGGATATTTTTACACAATTGGCAGACTGTTCAAAGTCCATGGCTAGAAAATGCTTTAACCTTCCAAGGTCTTTCATTTTGAATCTGGTGGAGAGCATCCCTTTCACCTGTGCTAGGTTTCTAGTGTTGTCTGCTGCGATGATCAAATCATCCACCCAAATGACGATGATCACTTTTCCTGACTCTTTTGACTCCCTCAAGTAAACACAGGGTCTACTGGGTTCTGTAGGAAGTGATCTTCGATAAGACATGTATGAAGCATCTCGTTCCAATTTCGCCCAGACTGTTTCAGGCCGTAAATGGATTTTTCCAGCTTACACACTAGCTTCTCTCCTTTCTTTTCGTAACCTTCAGGTTGTTCCATACTGTATGTGATGTCATCACAGTCTCATCTCATGCTGCTTCCTATGGAGCAGACACTGCTATGTGATGTCATCACAGTCTCATCTGTACTCATGCTGCTTCCTATAGAGTAGACACTGCCATGTGATGTCATCACAGTCTCATCTCATGCTACTTCCTATGGAGCAGACGCTGCTATGTGATGTCATCACAGTCTCATCTGTACTCATGCTGCTTCCTATAGAGTAGACACTGCTATGTGATGTCATCACAGTCTCATCTGTACTCATGCTGCTTCCTATAGAGTAGACACTGCTATGTGATGTCATCACAGTCTCATCTCATGCTGCTTCCTATGGAGCAGACGCTGCTATGTGATGTCATCACAGTCTCATCTGTACTCATGCTGCTTCCTATAGAGTAGACACTGCTATGTGATGTCATCACAGTCTCATCTGTACTCATGCTGCTTCCTATAGAGTAGACACTGCTATGTGATGTCATCACAGTCTCATCTCATGCTGCTTCCTATGGAGCAGACGCTGCTATGTGATGTCATCACAGTCTCATCTGTACTCATGCTGCAGCTTCTTCCTATGCATGGTGTTTGAAAATACAGTTATGGGGTGCCAGGGTGGCGCACCACGTAACGCACTGCGGTGCTACGCAGCCGTGCCGTGTTCGACTCCCGGAACCGGCGTCATTTACTACATGTCTTCCCCCCACATTTACTACATGTCTTCCCCCCACATTTACTACATGTCTCCCCCCCACATTTACTACATGTCTTCCCCCCACATTTACTACATGTCTGCCCCCCACATTTACTACATGTCTGCCCCCCACATTTACTACATGTCTTCCCCCCACATTTACTACATGTCTTCCCCCACATTTACTACATGTCTGCCCCCCACATTTACTACATGTCTGCCCCACATTTACTACATGTCTTCCCCCCACATTTATTACATGTCTGCCCCCACATTTACTACATGTCTTCCCCCCACATTTACTACATGTCTGCCCCCCCACATTTACTACATGTCTGCCCCCCACATTTACTACATGTCTGCCCCACATTTACTACATGTCTGCCCCCCACATTTACTACATGTCTGCCCCCCACATTTACTATATGTCTTCCCCCCCACATTTACTACATGTCTTCCCCCCACATTTACTACATGTCTTCCCCCCACATTTACTACATGTCTTCCCCCCCACATTTACTACATGTCTGCCCCCACATTTACTACATGTCTTCCCCCACATTTACTACATGTCTTCCCCCCACATTTACTACATGTCTTCCCCCCCACATTTACTACATGTCTGCCCCCACATTTACTACATGTCTTCCCCCCCACATTTACTACATGTCTGCCCCCACATTTACTACATGTCTGCCCCCACATTTACTACATGTCTGCCCCCACATTTACTACATGTCTTCCCCCCACATTTACTACATGTCTTCCCCCCACATTTACTACATGTCTTCCCCCCACATTTACTACATGTCTTCCCCCCACATTTACTACATGTCTGCCCCCCACATTTAGTACATTTCTGCCCTCTAAGAGTGTGTATAGTGATCCAGTGAGTGCCTGGGTCTCACTTGATAACCCAAGCTAAACCAAGACAGTGTTGCTGGAGATTAAACATGAGGCTGCTGAACGTGGTTTGAGTAACAAATTATATTCAGGAGCCATAAGGGAGCCGTCTGACTGACAGCAGGGTCGGCAGCAGGTTTGTGTGTGTCCTCAAGCATGAAGCACGGGAAGTCTGGCCTTCCGTGTACTCGCAGTCAATTAGTCGATTAATCACTCCGTTTTGGTTTTAGTTGACCTTGACGATTAGTTGTTTTTTAGTGTTTTTTTCCCCATGTTGAATGAGAGAGAAAAAAAACGGCATAGAATTTATTTAGTCGAGGAGAGACCTAGGGCGGGATCCACAAAGAATGGATTGCACGGTGCTAATTGCAGCCTTGCTTACAATTCATTATGAATTGAAAATGGGGGACCCTGATGTAAACAAGACGAAAGTCTTTCTCTGGTCTGCATCCCCTTAACAATTGTGTGTATTGAGCCGTACTGTATTGTACCCATTCTGCAATCTGTTAATAAAATGTTCAATCAATCAATCACCTGCACGGTGCAATTAGCACCGTGCAATCCATTCTTTGTGGATCCCGCCCCTAGTGTTATACAGTAGAATATAATGGCATTCACTGACCATGCAAAATTAGTGGAGAGCGTGTGTTTAATACCCCTGGCAGAAACATAAACTACATTACACTTCCACTATGCAATGGTCATATGGAAATATTCATATATATTCTTTTGTGCACGTGGTAGGTGCGGCCATGCTAATAGCACCCAATTAGAGTTCTCTTGCGTGTCGTAATATTTATGCCCAAATATGGGCTGGCAGCTCCTCTTCAACGTGGGAAATGAATGGTTTATTAAACATGCGTTGTCTGTGGTTCACAACAAAGTCTTTACCTTGAACAAGGTATTCTCATATCCACTCCTCTCTCTCTGCTAAATGAGCAGATTTCGAAGCAGCAGTGTTAAAAAAGGGAAAATCGCCAGCGAAAACTAGCTTAGCATTGCAGGTAGAAAGCCCTGGCGTCATTGCATTCTCGTCCATCCACTCATTTAGTGTTAGCAATCTGGCTCTTAAAATTAGGCTAGTTAGCAAAAAATATTTATAGTTTCGCTTTTGTTTTTGTTTTTGTTAAACCGATGAGAACACTTGAAGTCTTTAGAAGACTTTAAATGTACAACTTAAACTCTGTAGTGCCATTAGAGTTCAATTAAGATCTTTGGAAGGGTGTTGGCATTTTGCGTGTGTTTGGCCACAGATAATGGCTGCCGTATTTACTGCCAGGCAGTCATTACCGCCAAGAAGTCCGGGAAATGAGGGAGAGAGAGAGTATTCCATCCTAGACTACTTTTCTTTTCAATGGGGCTATAATGAAGAACCCAACTTTTTTTTTCTTTTTTTGCCTGATTTCCAAAATTGCTGCCAGCCTCCAGCGAATTGGCCTTGAAGATGTGGGCTGCACAATCTGCTCGCAATTGGTGATTGAGTAGGTTTGTCTGGGTATGCGGTGCTCTCTAGATGAGGCTGTTTGCGTCACAACTCGATTTGCATAATTCTGTCGTAAATAGGGTGTAAACTCTGTGCAACTGGGGCCAAAGAAATTAGTACCGCAGACGAAGGACCATATAAGTCAGTATTAAGTTTTAAGTTTTCAGAGGAACAATGTTTTCAAACGTCTAATGATCTATTATCTAATGATGGTAAGTTAGAGTGTTGCGTTCATTCATAGTTAAAGACAGTAGAGGTTGAGTACTTTATTATCTAAAGATGGTAAGTTAGTGTTGCGTTCATTCATACAGTAGTTAAAGACAGTCAATGTTGAGTAGTTGCTTGTGATATACAACATCACATTCACACTGCAAGTGATTTAGATTCACTTCACAACGTTAGGTTATGACTATAACCAAGTTCTGTTAGTTAGGGGCGATGCTTGGCATCACACTGCACTATCTCACGTACGTGCACGCGCACTGAATAAACCACAAATATACCTCTAATACCAATATTAGTCTGACCACACCCCTCATCAGCTTACCTTCATAAGCAGGTGTGTGGTCACCTGCTCTCCTCCTTCCCAAGCTTTCACCACAAGGTGAGGACAAGGGCTGCAGCGGCCGTCTGATGCCAAGCATCGCCCCTAACTAACAGAACTTGGTTATAGTCATAACCTAACGTTCTGTATCGTTAGTGGCTTAGCTTGGCATCACACTGCACAAGGGAGGCCAAGCGGAGCCACTGGCTGACAAATACACCCCGCTGACAGCCCCCCCACAACCATCAGAACAGGGAGGGCCGAGCCCCCCCGACCCCCCCTAATGGCGGGTAGCCCCCCTATTAGGGACGTCACGGGAAGGCGACGGACCCGACCGTGCGAAGAGGCACTCAAGCACTCAACGCACAGGGTGAGCAGCCGTGGCTTGACCCCACGACTACACACACGCACAACCCGCATGCCACCCGGGAACGAACGGAGAAAAAACCACCTCGTTACTGCCCCCAGAATCACGGGGTCAAGGGCCAACCCAACCCCGTGGCAAGGCCGTAGCAGCGGAGCGCGAAGGAAGACCCAGACCCACCAAAAGGACTGGACTCCCTGGAATGGGGGCCCGGAGAAGTCCATGATGCCAGCATCAAGACCCCACCAGGGGGGCACCTAGTGACCCCGCCCCTCACATCGCCAGCGTATTCGGACAAAGGCCCCTCAGCCGAGCGGGCCCTGTCCCCCCCAACAGCACACCGCCTGGAACACAAGCCCTGCAACAGGCAGACAGCATGGTCATAACATACAAGAGTTAACCAACGGAAACAGGCAGTGCACCGGGGAAGACCAGGCAACAGGTCGTCAACCCAAGCCTGGAAAAAACTGCGGACGAGGCAGGCGCCAGAAAGGACAGCTGAAACAGCCGCCCCGGCGGAAGGGGCGTATGCTGGCGTTGTCGCATAACCAAGCTTTCAACAGCACGTCAGAAGCGGGATCCGTAGACCACACGGCCCCTGACAGCTGCCCACAGAAAAGCCCATACGATCGGCAGACGTCATGAACGTGCAGGGGCACCCTCAACCGGAGAACCGGGAGTTGACACTGCAGCAACACACCAGAGAACCAACCACCCAGGCATTACCCCATGTAATGGTTGGTCCTATAACCCCTCAGGAAAAAACCCCGAAACGCACCTGCGGCACCGCCGCAGCCCGCGTTCCGGTTCCCAACAGGGCTATCCCGGGCCTACAGGTCAACGGGCATCACCCCGGACCGGGCCCGGCGATACGGGGAGCACAGGATTCCAAAGGAGGTTAACCCCACCCAACAGGCTCCTCAGCGCCAAAACGCAAGAGAAGAGCGTAATATGGAAGACCAGCCCCCAGCACCCCGCACTCGGTATTCCCAGGAGGTCACCCAACCAAGTACCAACCAAGACCAACCCGCACAGCAGCCGAGATCCGACGAGATCGGATGCGTACAGGTCGGCACGGCCATAAGCCACTATGACAGTGCAGAATACATCAAACAAGGGGTCCCATAACGCACAACCCTGTGACACCCGGATCGACCTAGCATTTTTCCCCCCTGAAAAAACCCTAAGTCCCTCAGGGTACCAGAACAGCAGATCTGCATCCCCAGCGGACAACGGGTGCACTGATCTGGACCAGCGCGACCAGAACCAGTCCCGTGCCCTAATCACGCCGACCTGCCAACCCCAGGAGAAGGGGCAGATATGCGCGTCTGATCCCAACATAAAAAGAAGGCGCCACCCAGACGTGTCGGTATGAACCGCGTCCGGCGGCCCACCCCTAGGGCGTGAGACCCTTCCCATATGCCCAGACCCATTCCGTCATCATCCCCTGACATGAACGGGAACCCATCGACAACACACAGGATGTCGGAAGAGGAAAAACCCCCATCCCAATTGCTCCATAAAAACGCTGTTTTACCAAAGCAAACGAGGCGCGCCAGTCAGCAACGGCCAAAGCACATCCTGAGCTAGCACTATGTGTGCGTCTGGACATACCCACATCAACAATAGGCCGTTTAGACCACCATATTGAATCCCCAAGACGCCCAGGGAAACGACAAGAGGGGCGAGATGCAATCAACTCCATGAATGAATGAATGAAAAAATATACCCAACAGACTGCAGTACAGGAATACATACAAAAAGATAAGGGGAGGCAGACCTGAGAAGACGTTAGTCTTGTTCCATCAGGGACCCTCATTTCATATCCATCAAGACACATTCAACTCTTTATAAAATAAAGAGACCTTTTTCTGCTCCTATCCAAGCTCCGGGAGGGTCATCAAAGAGAAGTCGCCTATTCTCAGTCCTTGCCCCACAATGGTGGAATTAACTACCCACCCCAGTTAGGACAGCCGAAACACGTCCAATCTTTCGCCGTCGACTAAAGACTCACTTCTTCAACCATTATCTGATTTAAAAAAAAAAAAAAAAAAAAAAAAAATCTAACCCTAACTAACCATACTGTCATGCACTTGTCCTAATAAACTAACCTACACTGTAGCACTCAACACTTTGATGAACATTGTTACTCAGCTGATAGAGTTGTGCTCTTCCTGATGGCTTGTCGTACAGAACTTGTAAGTCGCTTTGGATAAAAGCGTCAGCTAAATGACTAAATGTAAATGTAAATGTAAAGAAAAGGCATCACATGTATGACCTAACTGCACAGCTGGGAGTAAAAAACCCTGTTTTTCACATGATTTTAATCCAGTCACTCTTTTTTAATCAGAGTGTAAGACCAGATTCCCCCAGAAACACCTTCCCACATGAGACCACGGTCAAGAAAAAGATATGTAAACTGTGAGACACGTGACCAACAGACTCAAGTTTGACACAAAAACGAGCGCAGCAGGTTAAGTCCTGCGCTCTAACCTCGACATCTTTACGACACCAGCTCATGGAAGGCGTCGCCATAGCAACAACGCTATAACGGGCGGGGAAAACCCACCGGATCCTGTCATAACAGGAGTCGGTAGAATCCCCCTCCCCCCCCCCCCCCCCTCCCCCGTCAAGCACTGGCTTGGCCCTGACTGGCTCAGCAGAAAAGTCAACAAACCCTCTACATTACATTTACATTTACATTTAGTCATTTAGCTGACGCTTTTATCCAAAGCGACTTACAAGTTCTGTACGACAAGCCATCAGGAAGGGCACAACTCTATCAGCTGAGCAACAATGTTCATCAAAGTGTTGAGTGCTACAGTGTAGGTTAGTTTATTAGGACAAGTGCATGACAGTACGGTTAGTTAGGGTTAGATTTTTTTTTTTTTTTTCTTTTTAATTCAGATAATGGTTGAAGAAGTGCGTCTTTAGTCGACGGCGAAAGATTGGACGTGATTCGGCTGTCCTAACTGGGGTGGGTAGTTCATTCCACCATTGTGGGGCAAGGACTGAGAATAGGCGACTTCTCTTTGATGACCCTCCCGGAGCTTGGATAGGAGTAGGTCTGAGGCGGCCAGAAGATGCAGAGCGTAGGGGTCTTGAGGGTGTGTAGTTAGAGACCATTGACCGGAGGTAGGCGGGAGCGGTTCCCTTTGCCGCACGGTATGCTAGGTCGAGGGCCTTGAAGCGGATTCGTGCAGCAATGGGGAGCCAGTGCAGGTCCCTAAGAAGTGGGGTGACATGGGCCGACTTCGGTAGGTTTGAGATCAGGCGGGCCGCTGCGTTCTGAATGAGTTGAAGAGGCTTAGTGGCAGTGGCCGGGAGGCCAGCGAGCAGTGCATTGCAGTAGTCGAGGCGGGAGATGACTGTTGATTGGACGAGGAGTTGGGTGGCTTCTTTTGTCAGGAAGGGGCGTATCCTTCTGACGTTGCTCAGGAGGAATCGGCAGGTTCTGGTCGTCGCTGCGATGTGAGCAGAGAAGTTCAACTGGTCGTCGAGGACAACACCAAGGTTCTTGGCGGTCGGGGACGCAGTCACAGCTGCATTCTCGACTGTGATTGAAAGGTCGGTTAGGGGGGAGGATTTGGCCGGCAGGTGGAGCAATTCTGTTTTGCTTAGGTTCAGTTTGAGGTGGTTGGACGTCATCCAGGCTGAGATGTCGGACAGACAGGCCGAGATCCGCACAGAGATGTGGATATCTGAGGGAGGGAAGGAGAGGAAGAGTTGAGTATCGTCGGCATAACAATGGTAGGAGAAGCCATGAGACGTGATAATGTTACCCAGTGATTTAGTGTAGAGGGAGAAGAGAAGGGGTCCTAAAACCGAGCCCTGGGGGACACCCGTCCGCAGGGGGCGGGTGGCCGACAGGGTCCCTCTCCATGACACTTGGTAGGAGCGGTCATTGAGGTATGATGACAGCCATGTCAGCGCAGAGCCAGCCACTCCCATTCCTGCGAGGGCCGCAAGGAGGATCTGGTGGTTGACTGTGTCGAAGGCTGCAGATAGATCTAGGAGAATCAGGACAGAGGAGAGGCCTTTCGCTTTTGCTAAGTGAAGTGCCTCTGTGACCGCAATGAGGGCTGTCTCTGTGGAGTGACCAGTCCTGAAGCCTGACTGATTAGGGTCTAGGAGGTCATTCTGTAAGAGATAAGTAGTAAGTTGGTTGGATACAGCACGTTCAAGTGTTTTAGAAAGGAAGGAGAGAAGAGAGACAGGACGGTAGTTGCCTATGACAGTAGGGTTCAGGGTTGGTTTTTTTATGAGCGGCGTGACTCTGGCTTGTTTTAGGGAGGTGGGGACCACCCCCGAGTTGAGTGAGGAGTTGATGGTTGCAGTTAGGAATGGGAGGATGTCTGGTGCTATGGTCTGGAGGAGTGGGGAGGGTAGCTGGTCCAGCTGGCAAGTAGTCGGACGGTTTGACGTTACCAGTGTCAGGGTCTCTGCTTCTGTAATGGGAGAGAAAGATGACAGAGTGAAGGATGAGGTTCTCGATTCAGCATTTGGAATGGGTGGGGGTTGGGAGAAGGAGCTGCGGATGTTCTCCACTTTTTCCTCAAAGAAGATCGCAAAGTCTTCGGCAGAGAAAGATGAGGGAGGGGGGGGTGGGGGGGGAGTGAGGAGGGAGGACATGGTAGCATGCAGTTTGCGAAGATTCTTGGCAGAGGCCTCGATCCTATGGTGGAAGAAAGAAGCTTTGGCATTAGTGATGGTTTTGGAGAATGTTAACAAGAGGTTGTGATATGTGTCGATGTCAGCAGTGAGGCGTGACTTTCTATACTTCCTTTCAGCTGCTCTCAGGACCTGTCTTTGTTCTCTCACTGGATCTGTCAGCCATGGACTGGGTGGGGAACGGCGGGCAGGTTTCTCAACGAGGGGACAGAGCTTGTCGAAGGAGGTTGCCAGGGCTGAAAGGAGGGTGGAGGTTGCCATCTCTGTGGAGAGAGCAGAGAAGGTGTCACTCAAAGGTAGAGCGGATAGTATGTCAGAGGAGAGGGTGGAGGGGGATAGGGAGGGCAGGTTGCGTCTGAGTGAGACTGTTTGAGTTGGGGTGAAGACCTTTCGGTTAAGCATGAGAGTTAGTGAGAAGGATATGAAGGAATGGTCAGATACATGTAGGGGAGTTACCGTGGTGTTAATGATGCTGGAGTTACGGGAAAATATGAGATCCAAGGAGTTGCCTGCTTTGTGGGTGGGAGGCATGGCAGTGGGAGTCAGGTCAAACGATTGTAGGAGGGAGACTACTATGACTGACTGAGATGAGTCAGGCAGGTTGAAGTCGCCCAGTAGAAGGAGAGGGGTACCATCTTCCGGTAAGGAGCTAAGAAGCATGTCCAGCTCATCTGTGAAGTGATCGAGCGGACCTGGAGGGCGGTAGAGTGTAACAATGGTGAGATTGAAAGGATTAGAGACAGATACTGCATGATATTCGAGAGAGGAGAGTGACAGTTCTGGGAGTGGTGTTACGTTTGTAGCCCATGAAGGAGATGTCATGAGGGCAGTGCCTCCACCCCGTCTGGAAGGTCGAGGTGTGTGAGTGAAGTTATAGTTTGTAGATAATGCTGCAGGTGTTGACGAGTTATTGGGGGTTATCCAGGTCTCAGTTAGAGCCAGGAGCTGCAGATTTAGACTATGGGCGTAGGCAGTAATGAAGTCAGCTTTCTTGACTGCTGATTGACAATTCCATAAGCCTCCCCGTACTGTGACAGGTGTATTAGTGGCTGTAGGAGGGTAGGAGAGATTAGCCGGGTTACTAGCAAACTGTCGTGGATGGGTAGAGTCAGTTCTGGAGGAGCAGATTGTGGATATAGGTATGAGACACATTGTATTGTCGAGAGTGGCAGGGAGGAAGTAGAGAAATAGCAGTGTGGGAGGGAAATATAGGATTATGGTGTACTTAGCACTGGGTGGATCGGTGGATCCCTCGGCGGTGAACTCCAGGATAACTCCTCCTCTTCGTTTCTCGACGCTTCGCTGACGCTACACCAGCAAGCCTTTAAATCACTATCACTAATTAGTGCTGTCTTAACACCTGGCCCTTAATGGGGGCACTTAACAAAACAAAATGGCAGTTTTAAACACGCCCCTTTAATCAAGTCAGCTGGTTCCTCACTTTTAAGATTCACTAATAAACTTAAAATGGCTTACCCTAGTTTTCAGTATAAAGCAATGTTTCTCAGTGAGAGTGTCCTGTCCTTCCTTAACAGAGCCCAGTACAGAGTGACTTCAACACAGTGTGGACCTCTGCTTTTAAACAGGGCAGGCTCTTAATGGCTCACTCAGCAAATCAGATGCTACTAGTAAACAGGAAACAGTCCCTTAATGGGGGCACTTAACTAAACAAAATGGCCGTTTTAAACACGCCCCTTTAATCAAGTCAGCTGGTTCCTCACTTTTAAGATTCACTAATAAACTTAAAATGGCTTACCCTAGTTTTCAGTATAAAGCAATGTTTCTCAGTGAGAGTGTCCTGTCCTTCCTTAACAGAGCCCAGTACAGAGTGACTTCAACACAGTGTGGACCTCTGCTTTTAAACAGGGCAGGCTCTTAATGGCTCACTCAGCAATCAAGTGGGAAAAAGGAGGGGTTTATCCGACACCCCCTCCCGAAAAACACACCTTCTATCCCTACACACAGAAAACAACCGTAGCCATTTTGAAAACCTCCGGCAGAACAAAATATATAGCATAAGCTAATACAATGTTAGCTACCCACAAAGTGTAAAAGGGTTTACAACAAAACACAAGTCGCCTGTGCGTGAATCCCATACCCGCAGCCTATGCTACACATAGGAAGACGTTGAACGAGAGTAATGGCTAGGCCATGAAAAGTGTGTACGAGCATTACTGCAACTAACAACACAGCGTTGTGAACACATATACTTAGTTAAAGCAATGGAATACCACCAGTTCTAATTGCATGTGGAGCATCAAGCTAATAGAACCTATTACCGAGTGTAAGTTGCAGACCTTGCTTAAAAACTCGTAACACAACACAACTCATTCCCCCAACGTAACAGGGTAGATTCATAAAACACAACCCCACCACATGATTTGTATTGAAGAAACACACAGTTTGTTCGGCCAAACACAGTCCCCCTTATGTCAGGGAACTTTTTATTAATAAATAAATACGTGTTCAAGGCACAAAATCATAGAGGGGCCGGGGAGGGTGTAGAGGAGGGGACACAGAGGGGGAAAAGTCACTCTCAACGGCGCCTGCCACCTCGCGCCGCTCGAGTCTTGCCACCCCGGGGAGCCCCGGAGGGACGGTAGGTTACAGTCTGCTGGACACGACGTTCCCTACCGTCTCCTCCGGTCTGGGATGGGCCGGCGGTGGCCGAAGCGCCGTTTCGTCCCCTGGCCCTCTTGGCAGGGCCAGCAGCGGCGGCGGAGGCAGTGGTAGCGGCGACGGAGACAGCTCGACGTCGCGGAAGCCTTCTGCCCCCACCGGCAAGGACGGGAGGCGGAAAATGGGGTTGGAGAATGGACCTCTCCTCTGCCATCTCTCTGCATGTTGAGGTCATCAATAGCAGGGCCTTCCCGAACAGGCCAGCGTCGGAGAGGGCGGCCGTCAGAAGAGGGGTTCTCTTCCGTTCCGGCACACGGGCCTGCTCCAGCCAAAGATGACGCTGGCCCAGGGTGGCCAGGGCGCGCACTTTCCCCATGGCTATGGCTAGCACCTGGGAGAGGTGCAGCACAGCTCCCGCAGCCTGGGTGATCTGAACGCACCTCACCTCGTTCAGATCCGCGCCGCCCGTCATTATCCCCGATACAAATCTAGCCAGGTGGGCGATGTTAGAGGCCGCAGCCAGCGACTGTGTACCGGCGATAAATGACTGGTCACCCCAATAAGCCAATCGCCTAGCCGACCTCCCCTGGAGGACCGGCTTGCATAGGGGCTCCCACACCATATCCGGACAGAGGAGCGCGGCCATCGGATTGTCAAGCCGAGGTACGCCCTCCCCCATACCTTTGACCAACCCCGACACCCGCGTAACTGGTACGTAGGCGGGAGTTAGTCCCATGATGTTGGAGACCGCCTGACCCCGACGAACATAGGCCCCCATCGATGGGAAAAATGGGTAGACAACGTCCACCCCTCTCACCGGGGGACGCTGCCAGGGATGGCCCATGAGGTCATCAGGGACAGGTGCAGGCAATGGCTGCGGCAGCGGCACACCGTTTGCAGCGGCGGCTACCGCCATGAGCTCGGGAAACAAGGCCCGCAGTTCCCCCTGCGGACCCTCCTCCACCGACCCCGCATCCCTCGCATACAGCAGGCTGCGACTGGTCAAGGAGCCACAATCCGATGCGGCTGACAGTAGGGCATCCTGTTGATGAGGCCAAGGTGGTTCCCCGACATCCTCGAACAAGGCGCCCCGTGGAGCCATTTCTCCCCCCTCCGGGGTCTCCGGAGGAGGGATACTCTCCTCCACGGGACCATCATACAAGAACCCGTCCGCCTCCTCCATGAAGTCTTCAGTTTCCATCAGAAATCCAGAGTCGGACGCGGCCTCGCTGGTCTCCAGCAATTCCCCAAAACCAGGCCGTTCGCGTCTGCACGCCACCATGTTACGACGTGAGCGAGCAGACGCAAAAAGTTTTCGTCGCAAATCCTCTGGCTCTAAGACAATCCCCCGTTCATCAACGGGCGATTCCCCAGAAACAGAGGAACCAGAGTCGAGATCAGGCCATCGCCGGAGCGACGGCACCGAACCCTCGGCTCGTCGGTGAGAAAAACTATCCACCGGCAGTCTCCCGGGCTGGGTCGGCAACCACGAGAGTGGCAACAGCCCAGCACCGGAACGCACGACTGAGGCGGGAATGGAGAATCGGTGGTGAAGAGTAGGTCTAGCGGGTCTACTCTCCGCGGAATACATTATGACCCAAACCTTTTTCTTATATAAACAAGTGAGAGAAGAAAAAGGTTAGGCACAATGTAAACCTAGTCACAACTCTTTTCAACTATCAACGACACGTCAAGTGGGGTACTACCGAGGCACTTCCTTGTGGTGAAAGCGAGAAGGAGGAGAGCAGGTGACCACACACCTGCTTATGAAGGTAAGCTGATGAGGGGTGTGGTCAGACTAATATTGGTATTAGAGGTATATTTGTGGTTTATTCAGTGCGCGTGCACGTACGTGAGATAGTGCAGTGTGATGCCAAGCTAAGCCACTAACGATACAGAACTGCAAATACATGGGGTGTCCAAAAAATATCAAAACGGACTTACGTGGTTCTTCAGTGCAAGGGTTCAATTAGAGTGTAGTGAGGTTTTCTGCACATCTGTGTGTAGCACATCTGATAAACGGGAAGAGATCACATAATTATAGGCAACCCGTATTTGCATATTACATATTTTGTAAGCCATATGAAAGTAAACAAAAGTATTTCTGTAGTGATTTATCCTCGTAGTATTTCTGTAGTGGAATATTATAGAGATTTATGATGACTCATAATAATAAAAAAATATATATATTTGCTATGTTTCTATAGTAATTCACTATGATAGTTACATACATCTCGTGATGCACTTGGACAGACCATCAGTGATAGTACCTCCATCTTATTCTATACACACAAAGAAGGCAGATTCAGATTCAGATTCCTTTATTAAGCCATTTGTGTAAAAACACATTGGTAATTGTTGCGGCATTACAGTGTATGCATTTTTCATTTCTTTTTTCACAGTAACAACAACACCAACACAGACACAGGACAAAAAACATTGCCCTGGAGTCGTGCAGGGACCTGAGGGAGGGCAGGGGACAGCCGATCACCCTCTCCGCAAAGCGAATCACCCGCTGCAGCTTGGCGAGATCTTTTGCCGCTGCAGCGGGGAACCAGGAGATGATGGAGTGGGTGAGGATGGACTCAATGATGGCCGTGTAAAATTGGGCCATCATGGTCCTCGGCAGTTTGTATTTATTCAACTGCCGGAGGAAGAACATCCTCCCCTGGGCCTTTTTGAGCAGGCCCGTGATGTTAAGCTCCCATTTCAAGTCCCGGGAGATGGTCATGCCAAGGAATCAGCATGACTCCACGGAGGCCACCTGGGTGCCTTCCAGTATGATGGGAGGGGGCAAGGCTGCTTTTGAGCAGCCTCTCGATCTCTGCAGCCTCTCGATCTCCCTCCTGTAGGCCGACTCGTCCCCCCTGGAGATAAGACCCACCAGGGTGGTGTCGTCAGCGAATTTCAGGAGTTTGACTGAGGGGTGGAGAGAGGCACATCTGTTGGCAGCTTCATACAAACGTTAGTTCAATCTTTTAAATAAAGTTTGGAGTTTGTGCCATTATTATTGTAGTATTATGCCTTTTATACAGCAGTTACAAACATCTGTTGCTACCTGAAAAGTGTTCTTTAATGTTGTAAGAGAAAACAAGAATAGATGAGCAACTAATGTCATTTGTCCAACAAGTGTGATCATCAATATGTTTGTGAATGAGTAATATTGACTAGTATTGTTATCAAGCATAACATCTCCTCACTGGGTCGTGGCTCAGCAGGATGAAGAGGAGCGGGTAGAGGCTCGGTAGGAGGAAGGCCGACATCAGTATTGTACATCGGGCATTGGTGGATGGCGCTAATGGCGCAGGTTATTGATTGTTTGTGCTGTGATCTGTCAATCTTGGCTCGTCCAGCTGTGGCCAAAGACCCAGGTCAGATATATAAGGTCATCCACAGCCATCTGCTGCTGCAGTATAGATCCCCATACCCACAACTTGTTACACAACCGCTGTGAGAGGGTCTCTCTCACATAGGCACATGAGGAATGAAATTAGATTCAGGAAGAGGAGAGAGAGCGAGCGAGAGTGAGAGAGAGAGAGAGAGAGAGAGAGAGAGAGAGAGAGAGAGAGAGAGAGAGAGAGAGAGAGAGAGAGAGAGAGAGAGAGAGAGAGAGAGATAACAGACTTAGGATATTCTCATGTTTTAAATGTTACATTTTTATGCTTTTGTGCTTAGAATTATTACGTTTGTCAATTTGACTTTCATTTAGAAAATGTTCAATACTGATGTAGGGGAGAACGGGGGACGTTGTCACACGGGTAGGTTGTCACATTCATTATATTTCACCACCAGAGGGTCCTGTCTCCCATATTTTGGTATTTAAATGTCCAGAATTGGGGTCAGAGTTCATCTACATCTTTGGAGTGAAACAGCTGAACTTGAGGTGAGAGGACTTTTTGTGTTTTTCATGTCCATTTGTAAATATTCCCGTCCTCAGTATTTTTCTTCTAGGCTTTTACACAATTGGTTTATAATGAAACCATTATTACCCTTAAAAAGTGTGAAGGGATAGCTATAGTTTAGATTGTTGTTAGCTAGCTAACTAGTTGTTACATTTACATTTACATTTAGTCATTTAGCTGACGCTTTTATCCAAAGCGACTTACAAGTTCTGTACGACAAGACAGCAAGAAGGGTACAACTCTATCAGCTGAGTAACAATGTTTATCAAAGTGTTGCGTGTTACAGTGTAGGTTAGTTTATTAGGGCAAGTGCATGACAGTAAGGTTAGTCAGGGTTAGATTTTTATTTTATTTTATTTATTTTTTTATTATCATTTCAGATAATGGTTGAAGAAGTGAGTCTTTAGTCGACGGCGAAAGATTGGACGGGATTCGGCTGTCCTAACTGGGGTGGGTAGTTCATTCCACCATTGTGGGGCAAGGACTGAGAATAGGCGGCTTCTCTTTGATGACCCTCCGGGAGCTTGGATAGGAGTAGGTCTGAGGCGGCCAGAAGATGCAGAGCGTAGGGGTCTTGAGGGTGTGTAGTTAGAGACCATTGACCGGAGGTAGGCGGGAGCGGTTCCCTTTGCCGCACGGTATGCTAGGTTGAGGGCCTTGAAGCGGATACGTGCAGCAATGGGGAGCCAGTGCAGGTCCCTAAGAAGTGGGGTGACATGGGCTGACTTCGGTAGGTTTGAGATCAGGCGGGCCGCTGCGTTCTGAATGAGTTGAAGAGGCTTGGTGGCAGTGGCCGGGAGGCCAGCTAGCAGTGCGTTGCAGTAGTCGAGGCGGGAGATGACTGTTGATTGGACGAGGAGTTGGGTGGCTTCTTTTGTCAGGAAGGGGCGGATCCTTCTGACGGATCCTTGTTAGATGGCTGTTAGCCTTGATGCTATCAAGACATTCCAGTTGGGGTTGGTCGTCACATTTTCTTTGGGGTTGGTTGTCACATGTTGTGTAGGCTATTATTGTTATTGCCTAAAGATGTGTTTCCTGTTTATGTTCATGTTAAGATGCATTAAGTTATGTATTTGTCAACTTGTCAATGCAATTAAACTTTCAAATTTAGTTCTGCCTTCTTGTCTTCTTTTTAAGATTATTCCCATTAAAACACATGGTGACAACCAACCCCATAGTGTGTGACAACCATCCCCATGATGGGGTTGGTTGTCACAATGTGTCAGAGTATCTTTGATAGGTGATTAACTCTTTGTTACAATCTGTTGGAAAATGAGAGGGATACACATTTCAAGCCAACATCTTAAGCTTCAATTTAATGTAGGAATGACTATTGAAAGATGTTTTGATGATGAGCAATTCACACTTGAGTAAAAAGTGTGACAACTATCCCTGTTCTCCCCTAAACTATAGAATCATCAGTCGCAGTCAACCAGAACCTGCTAACGAGTCGGACCCTTTAGCTCAACTGGTTGACGCGGCTGTTGTGGAGCACAAGATCACAAGTTCAAATCTCTCGGTTACAGACTTTTACTTGAGTAAGATTTTGAGACAGTACCCATACTTTCACTTAAGTATAATTTCTGGGTACTTTTTACACCCCTGTGACCATCACCCACACTCTTGAGAAGAGACACAAACATGATTAGCTGTTTTGATTGTGTATGTAAATATAATTATTGCTGATGTCCATACAACCAGAACTATCCACACTATAGTCCCCTACTATTCACCATTTACATGCTCCCCCTCGGTCAGATTATACGTCACTACGGACTCAACTTTCACTGCTATGCTGATGATACTCAGCTCTATCTCAGCACCTCACCATCCTCCCAGCTCCCCCCACAGTCCTTAGTCAACTGCCTCCACGCCATAAAAACCTGGATGTCAACCAAATTACTCAAACTCAACAGCAAAAAGACAGAGCTCATGGTTGTGGCTCCAGAAGGTTGGAGATCTCCTCCTCCACGTTGACGGCTGTTCCATCTCCCCGTCTCTCGAAGTCCGTAACCTGGGTGTCACCCTTGACTCCACACTTTCATTTCACTCCCACATCAAATCCGTCACCAAGTCTGCCTTCTACCACCTCAAAAACATCTCCCGTCTCCGACCCTCACTCTCAGATTCTGTGGCTGAAACCCTGATCCACTCATTTATCTCCTCCCGGTTGGACTACTGTAACGGAGTCCTGTTAAGGGTACCCAGTGACAGAGCCTTCAGCGTGGCGTCCCCTACCCTCTGGAACTCTCTCCCCCCTGAAATCCGCAACGCCCCAACCCTGGACAAAACTGCTCTTAAAACACACCTCTTCACCAAGGCTTTCCCCATCAATTAGTTTAGATTAGATTAGGTCCATTATCTCTTACCTGCCCTCACCCCCCCCCCTTTTTTTTTCTACTTCCCTAGCCCTATTTTTTGTCCTGATTGTGAAGCGACCTTGGGTTCTATGAAAGGCGCTATAGAAATTTGATCTATTATTATTATTATTATTATTATTATTATTATTATTATTATTATTATTATTATTATTATTATTATTATTATTATTATTATT
>NC_140179.1:71466792-71471792 GCF_963971535.1 Notolepis coatsorum
GTCTGGTATATCCCTCCTCCAGACAGTGTCTAGTTGAAGGGTTTCATACGAGGACGTTAGTAATTGATAATAAAAACCTGATACAAAACCTCCCAATGTTTCTCTTTCATAGAAAAATTTGTGGTATCTGTGGTGTTCAATTGGTATATATTACCCTGATATGTCTCTACAGAAAACCAGATGCAAAAGTTGAGTTTTACGACCAGTTAAAACATGTCCTAAAATCCTGCAACAAGGAAACAATAATCATAGGTGACTTCAATGTCAACTGGGACAGTAAACAGGCTAGAAAGAACTTAAAACAATCCATGGATGCCCACAGCTTTGAACAAATAATCAAACAGCCAACTAGAATTACCAAAACCTCCCAGACCAAAATAGATCTAGTTTTCACCAACCAACCGGATAGAATCACTAAGACCAACAACATGTTGACCGGTATATCTGACCACAATTTCATCTGTTTCACCAGGAAACTCAATAAAACTCGCTTTCTAAAAACATCAAAAAAATCTGTCACCTCATCAAACTACATCCCAAAAAACCTGCAACAGAGCTTTGAGGATGGAGTGAAAAAGCTTGACTGGCAGGAGATACTATCCTCCAATACCACAGAGAAAAACTGCACCCTCTTCACAACAAAAATCAAGGAGACGATGGCCTCCTTCTCTAGGAAGGGGAGCCAAAAAGTCAAAAAACAAACCCACCTCCCATGGCTAGATCACAGCTGCAGACAGCAATTGAAAGACAGGGACTCACTCCTCAAACAGAGCTTAAAGTCTGGACTGTCTATCGACAGACAGAGATTCACGCATTCTAGGAACAAGGTCACACAGACCCTCAGAAAGGCCAGAGCAAACTTCTTTATTAGTATAATTGAAGCAGGAAAAGGGAACGGCAAAAAAATCTGGCAAACCTTGAATAAACTCCTAGGCAAACACCAGAATCGGGAAAAAGACCCCCTAGAACTGAATGTGAATGACATACTAGTTAAAAACCCCACAGTACTGGCCTGCACCCTCAACAAACACTTCTTAAATAGTGTTCTAGACAGCACCAAACACTTTGCCCCCTCCAGTATCCTACCAAACCCAGTAACCAACACCCAGCCCCTCTTTGAACTGGAGGAGATAACAGAGCCTGAAGTGAAAAAGATCATTCTGGCTCTGAAAGGCTCCAAAGCCAAGGACGCCTACGGGCTCGACACTGATTTCCTCAAAACATACTCTGATGCACTCATTAAACCCATCACTCTACTAGTGAATCAATCAATCACCTCCAGGGAAGTTCCATCATCCTGGAAGATGGCCATGGTGACC
Source organism: Notolepis coatsorum (assembly GCF_963971535.1). Classification (NCBI taxonomy): domain Eukaryota; kingdom Metazoa; phylum Chordata; class Actinopteri; order Aulopiformes; family Paralepididae; genus Notolepis; species Notolepis coatsorum. The sequence goes on from NC_140179.1 coordinate 71,468,112, forward strand.
CCTATCTTTAAATCTGGCAACAAGGCACTGGTGACCAATTATAGGCCCATCAGTATACTTCCTGTCATATCCAAAGTTGCAGAGAAGTGGGTGTCGAATCTCATGACTAAACATCTCGACTTGGGCCCCACCCCACTTAACCCAATGCAGTTTGGATTCCGTGCCCTTCACTCAACAGAGTCAGCCAACTGTCTGTTTGTTGAAAAGGTCAAGAGTGCACTAGATAGCAACAAGTATGTTGGTGCTGTCTTCTTAGACCTTAGCAAGGCTTTCGACTGTGTCAACCATAATATCCTCCTAACCAAACTAACTCACTTCAATTTCTCAGCTGCTACAATAGAATGGTTTAGATCCTACTTATCAAACCGAAAACAATGTGTCACGGTCAATGGCGCCAAGTCCCCATATCTAGACAACCCTGTAGGTGTCCCTCAGGGATCAATCCTTGGGCCCCTGCTATTCTCCCTGTATATCAATGACCTGCCAAATGTGTGTCCCGAACTCAATGTACAGATGTATGCCGATGATGCAGTCATCTACACACAGGGCAAGGACATAGAGTTGATTACATCCAGGCTCACATGCGCACTAGACAAGGTACAATGCTGGCTACACAGCACCTGTCTCCTACTTAATGCGAAAAAGACTGTGTGCATGTTCTTTAGCAAGCGTCCAGAAACCATCAAGCGGTCCAATGTGTTCCTGAGGAAGGAGGGAAGGAAGGAAGAACTATAACTTGTTTCCCACTTCAAATTCCTTGGGGTCATCTTGGACTCAAACCTGACCTTTAAGAAACACATAAAGAAAGTGAGGAACACCATCAACTTCAACATTTCCAACTTCAAACAAATACGGCCCTCCCTAACACTTGAAGCCGCAAAGACATACCTACACTGTATGGTCTTCTCTCACATTGAATATTGCCTTCTAAACTGGTCATTTACTGGGGCCACAGCCATGAAACCCATAGAACAACTCTACAACAGAGCATTGAAGGTATATGACAGGAAACAGTACTCATACCACCACTGTAAAATCCTGGATAAGCATCAAATTTGAAATTTTGAAAACCTCAGACGCTATAAAAGTTCCTGCTTTGTATATAAATGCCTGCACAGATTAGCCCCTCCCCCTCTCAAGGAGTTTATCCACGAGAAAAGGAACACTGGATTAGCCACTAGATCAAACACCAGAGGGGATTGTGAGGTCCATTTTAGAAAGACCGCCTTCAGCAAAAATTGTCTATCGATAAAGGGAAGTGGAACATGGAACAGCCTTCCAGTCCCCTTAAGGGAATGTCCCACCCTGTCCACTTTTAAGGGCCAACTCAGGAAATGGCTGTTAGACAGCCAAATATGCACTCATTAGGGATGTTAGTGATGTTGTACTGACTGAATGTCATGTTAGTGTGGTCATGTCAGTGATGTCAGTTTTTATGAATGAACGTTGTATGGTCCGTTTTGTGTTTGTTTTATGTTAGGACTACGGGTGGAAATTAGCCCTGTACTATTCCCGGCATATTTACGTCCTTATCATGCTGTGATGTTATGCATACACATGTAAATGATGTTCATTAATTTGCATTGTCCTTAATAAACAAATCTTAAAGAAGGCTAATTAATACCAATACATGTTCATGGGAGCATGAGTTAGTGTGTGGACTCAAAAAACATAATAATAAAGATTTGATATTATTGTCATGGAAGTCAGTGTTTGTTTGGTTAACGAGACTCAGAAAGGTAATGTTTTCCAAAGCCCACTCACTCCACCACTGCCATCTTGGTAACGTCAACTAACAAGACTTAACACTGACATGACCCCCTTCTCTACACATGTGCCATCCAGTGGTTTCTGACACAGAGTCCTTAGTTACCGTGGAAACCACTCACTGCTCAAAATGGTTATTGATTTAAACCTTTGCTAGCCAGTAGCCCTGCACTGTAGTGCATGCATCAAGTGCAACTGAGTGTTAATTCATTAATCATAGCTACATATATCTTGATTCCCCACTGGCATGTGTCCCGGTCTGGCTTTAGTCTTGTTTTTTGTCTGCTTTTAAGGTCTACTAGGCTACACTATACATCATTTTTGGTTACATTTATTTAACACAGAAATCTATTACAATATTCTTCAAAGATTTTCATAGACTATACATGTAAACCGTAATTGTTTTTATTTTATTTTAATTTTAATTTCTTTTTGCTTTTGCTTTTTGCTTTTTTTGTTAATTGTAATTGTAATTGTTAATAGATGAGTGTTGTAGCTACTGACCAGACCAGAGCATCTGAGTGTTGTAGCTACTGACCAGACCAGAGCATCTGAGTGTTGTGCTACTGACCGGACCAGAGCATCTGAGTGTTGTGCTACTGACCGGACCAGAGCATCTGAGTGTTGTAGCTACTGACCGGACCAGAGCATCTGAGTGTTGTGCTACTGACCGGACCAGAGCATCTGAGTGTTGTAGCTACTGACCGGACCAGAGCATGTGAGTGTTGTGCTACTGACCAGACCAGAGCATCTGAGTGTTGTGCTACTGACCGGACCAGAGCATGTGAGTGTTGTGCTACTGACCAGACCAGAGCATCTGAGTGTTGTAGCTACTGACCAGAGCAGAGCATCTGAGTGTTCCCTACTGACCAGACCAGAGCACCTTGCTTGCATTGGATATCAATTCATCGTCAATTTCATTGCTTTGTTAGCTTTTGCATTTTTGCTCAATTGACGTGTATTTGATGCTATTTACTCACCATTATTGAAGCAAAGATAGTCTGGGTTAGCTAAGCTTTGCCTAGTTAGTTAGTAGTACCGCTCACCTTTAGCTTAGCTTAAGGTGATGATGCTACTGTAGCTGCTAACATTAGCACCAGCAGGCCGCCAAATTCTTTAACGTGTATCAATTCATCGTACATTTTATAGCTTTGCTTTCTTTTGCATCTTAGCAGCAAAGCACACAGGGGTTGTGTGGTGGGTGGTTGTGGTGCTTTAGTGGCTTAACCTTTGCTTAACCAGTAGCTAGTAGCCCTGGCCTACACTGTAGTGCATGCATCAAGTGCCATTGAGTGTTAAGACAGGATATACTGCTGCATTCTCCTACTATGCTCCCTTTTTATGGAATACGCTGCAAGTTAAACTTTGTCTAGAGGCACTTCCTACTGTGAATGTTTTTAAAGGTATGCTACGACTAGCCCTTCATGAAACATGTAACTGTTTTACCTGATGCTATTGCTGATCTGATTATGCTTCTTGCCACTGCACAAATTACCTTCTGTGTTTGTATTTGATTTGTATGTTTTTTGTTTAATGTACTGTATATTCTATATGCCCTGTTTTTATGTTGAAACTTGTTGTGTACTGTGTTGGTCAGGACTCCCTGGAAGAAGAGATCTTGTATCTCAATGGGACATTCCTGGATAAATAAAGGATAAATCAAAATATATATGGTACACACATAGTTGTTTACATTAATCATACATATATCCCGATCCCCCACTGCATGGCATGTGTCCCGGTCTGGCTTTAACTAGGCTTGCCTAGTCTTGTTTTTTTGTTTGCTTTTAAGGTCTACTACTCTGTAGGCCTTGCAGCTTGGCAGAAAGGAATTGAGGTATTCTATGATGGAGCTGAAGATCTGATAATCAAAATGTGTCAAAGCTACATTTTAATCAGCTGAAAACTCTCAGC
>NC_140179.1:71476792-71524692 GCF_963971535.1 Notolepis coatsorum
CGCTGAATGTCGAATGTAAAAACTATGGAATGTCGCTAAACACAAAGAAAACACAAGTAATGATCATTGAAAAAACACCAGGAACTGTTTGTAAAATACAGGTGTATGGAGAAAAACTTGAAGTGAAGGAGTACATGTACTTTGGAAGCTGGATCAGTGAAGGTGGAAGAGCTAACATGGACATTAAGAGAAGAACCGGAATTGCAAAGAGCACATTTTGGAACCATAAAGAATTATTGAGACGAAACATAAGTTGGAAAACGAAGACCAGGGTGCTCATTTATCAACGTTGCGTACGCACAGATATGTTCGTAACTCGTGCGTACAATCGTTTCTAAGCAAAGTGTGGGACTTATCAATTTGAACGTGTGCTTGACTTTGTGCGTATATTTACGCACAGCTCCGGCCGTGCGTACCTGGCGCCCGGTGGTAGGGTAGAATATGAAGACTGCAGTCTGCAACGCGGAAATAAGCTTCCGTGCATTAGTTTCAACACTGGCGTGTTCAACTTCTGTATGACCCGTAATTCATTATAGTTCATTGTAAGATAGCGACAGTGTAATTATAACGTGCTCACGGGCGAACAAGAGGTTGGCCTGCTTGTTTGGCACGGGGGGGGGGGGGGGGGGGGCAGACGCAGAACAGCCACCTTCAAACACGATTAAATATTGTTTCAAATAAAAAGCAAAATACTATTATTTTGTGTCATGTTTCCAAATAAGATTGGTCACAACGAGATGCTTTCTACTTCAATTTGTTGGTTAGAATAGATTACCTCCGTTGAAACTTCACTGAGACTAACAGTCTATTTGTGAGCTCCCACACAGACGTGATAATAATAATAATAATAATAATAATAATAATAATAATAATAATAATAATAATAATAATAACAATAATAATAATAGCTTCATTTTATATAGCGCCTTTCAAGAGACCCAAGGTCGCTTTACATAGATAGGGGGGGGAAATAACAAAGTAACAAACATAGTGGACAGACACAACATATAAATATGATGATGGAATTCATTCAAGTCCTCTCCACCCTCGGGTCTTTGCCACCGGCACGGTCCATCGTGATATTGGAGATGGATCGAGCAATAGACTGTTACTGTAGCTGTCAAAGCTCCATCACAAATGCAGTTATGTGAATAGAAAGGGATTCCACTCAGTCAATGTTGCGATGCGCATTTGCCTGATACATGTCGTTGCTGCATGCCGGGAGGAAAGGCAATGCTGCATGTTTTCAATTCATTAAATAAAACGGATACTTTTTGCAAGGGTTTACTGACTGTCATACAAATAATCAACCAACTACATACTGTAACTTTTCAGTGCACGTTCTTATTTACATTGTGACAACAGCCTTGTGAGCTCCCGCACACAGACATGATGGAATTCAAGTTCAAGTTTGTATTGATCACATATGGCGTATAGGCTACATCATACATGGCAGTGAGATTCATTGTTCTTGTATATGCTCTCGTATTATTGTAATATAGGCTACCTAATACCGACATCAAAATAGATTGTATGCCTCCAAATCATATGCAGGTAGAACATTGACGGAAAATCCGTCGCGATTTGGAATCAAATTGAGGAGAACTTTAATCCCTGGGTATTAATAGAACAAAACGAAAAAAGGCAGTCATATTCCAGCACGGTTTTTATTAGTTAATATGGTCTTTATGTGAGGAAAAGGGGTTCTTGTGGAGCCCAATAGCGAACACAGGAGGAGAGAGAATGGAGCGGTTTAGGGTGTTTTAATAGTTCCCCCCAAACAGACAAGTAACAACTGTAAGAATGTTCAACAGTCGGGGATGAATGTTCTTGGGGGGGTAGCACAGGGGTACTCCTTGGGCAGTACGAGATGGTCCTTGAGTAGGTGCACTCCTCGTGCAGTATGAGAGGATGGGAGACACTGGTTGTGTCGGGGTTGATAGCAGGAACTCCGTAGTCAAGCACCAGGGGGTCCAGACGGAGGTTCTGGTTGACACTGGAACGGATGTCCTTGGGCACAAGAGAGGGAGGTTAGAACAGGAAATTCAACAAGAGCGGGTAGCAGAGCTTCAGGTCGAGACGTCGTACCTGGGAAAGCAGTTTAACACTGCGACACAGGATGACTGGATCTGCCAGGTGATATAGAGCCTGCCTGATGAGGTGATCCCTTGCAGCTGCTCTGATTGCTCCTCATCTGGCAGGCTTGAGTCCTGATCGTGACACTTTAAGTTAATAGATATCATATCCGACATCACCATACGTGTACATGTCTGTCAGCCTGTCTCGTATTTCTCCCATAACACGCTTCGCTCGGCTTAGTCCACTTTCATGGGGGTGTTTCATTACCGTATATGGTTAATTACGGGCGGTTCTATATGCAAATACTTAAAATCGTGCACGAGCGTGGAGCGTAGAACTTAATGGTATTTATCAACACAGAGTGTGCGTACGACCCGTGTACGCTCGTGTGATAAATCCCGATTTGTCTGTGCGTACACACATTCTAAATTCTGTGCTTAAGTACGGAAATAGAACACTTTCTAAGAATTGTTGATAAATGAGGGCCCAGGATTTTGGAAACGTATGTTATTTTTTGAGATATTCCCCACCATAAGCCAAACGGTGAAGCACAATTACAAAAAAATCCAAAACAAAATCAAATACGACCTTGTCAGGTGGTCGAAACTTAAAAACTCAGTACAGGCACGTATATCAATAATCAAGATGGACGTCCTACCTAGAATCAACTTCTTCAGCTCAATGCTACCGTTACCCCCTCCAAAGGGTTACTGGAAAGAATTACACTCCTCCACATACACATTTATTTGGAATAACAAACCACCACGTATAAAAAGATCCACCGCACAGAGAAACAAAGCAGACGGAGGTATGGCATTTCCAGATTTCTACCACTACTTTAAGGCGTACACTTTAAGACCACTAACAACATGGTTTGATCCCCAAGCATTAGTATCCTGGAGAAATTTAGAAGAAAATATAGTAGCTCCACATAAGCTGAAGGGCATAGTATACACCAAATTACCAATTAAGCAATGCGAACGGAAATTTGGCCCCATAATCACTCATGCGATCCGGATATGGCGCGAAACACAAAAAAAATAATTCTACCCTACATAAATGGCATAATCATACTCCCTTATTCAATAACAATGCACTCTGGATAGGAAAACAACCTATAAGATTCCCTAGATGGGAAAAGCAAGGCATACACTCATTAGGAGACGTCTTCAATAAACAGGGTTTTTGTAGTTTCAATGAAATACGCAAAAAATTTAATCTCACCAAGTCCACATATTACTTTTACGCACAGTTATTGGCATGTTTGAAGGCTCACGGTGTTCCATTAAATATACCAATTGTACACCACAGATACCACAAATTCTTCTATGAAAGAGAGACATCAAGAGGTTTTGTTTCAGATTTTTATCATCAATTACTAACGTCCTCTTATGAAACCCTCCAGTCCTCCACCTAGACTCCGTCTGGAGGAGGGATATACCAGACCTGGAAAGTGATTTTGATTGGCAAGAAGCCTGGGCAAATATTCGATTCACATCAAGGAACCCGGACCATCAACAAATCAATCTTAACTATATTCACAGGACATACTTGACTCCTATAAGACTGAAAAAAATGGGTCTTATACAAGACTCCAAATGCTCCTTATGTACAAATGGGGACGAGGGGACATTTATGCACATGTACTGGGACTGCCCACCAGTTAAGATATTCTGGAAAGAGGTGACCCAGCAACTATCAAATCTCTTAACTTGGAATATACCTGTACACCCCTCTGTACTACTGCTGAATGATGTTTTTGAGTGTGCAGTACATCCACAGCGAAAGAGATTGGTTTTATCGGGTATCACAGTGGCTAAAAAGCTGATAGCATCACGATGGTTCGAACCGGAAAAAATTTGCCGAAAGGTCTGGATTATTACATATCTCGATGTGATCTATCAAGAAATATCTACAGCAAGAATTTTGGGTCTCAATGAATCCAAAATGACATTGTGGTTAGAAGTGGTGGAGAAAATAAAAGCTAGCATATAATGGTAATGTCTGGTTAGGAGCGAGGGAAAATGGATTATCCAATGGGGGGTCCGGAAGGGGGGGGGGGGGGGGGGTACGAGCTGGAGCATATGTGTGTAGGTTTTTAGATAACAGGTATTAAGGGTATATCCTATATAAGACAATTAACTAAAATGTGATCTCATTGGATGTGCACTGACAACTAATGCTTGTATATCTTATCGTGTGTTGTCATGTTTGTTTATGTGTTTGTTTAAAAAATAATAAAAAAATAAAATACAAAAAAAGATCAAGAATGAGGAGGTACTGAGAAGAGCGGGTATGCAAGGAGGACAGCTGCTGGAGAGGTTGAAAAAGAGAAAGATGGAGTTGTGCGGGCACGTTCTGAGAGGATCCAGCTGGGAGATGTTCAAGAAGGTGGTGATGGGGAAGGTGGATGGAGAGAGAGGAAGTGGAAGACCAAGACGAGGCTGGGTAGACGACGTCTGTGATTGGAGCGGAGTGAGAGAGAAGAAGTGGGGACAGAATGGGTTGGAGAGTGATAGGCAACCTTTGGAACGAAGAAGCCACCTGATGATGATGATGGACCTTTAAGATAAAGTTAAAGTTAAATAAAGTTTGAAAATGCAACGACATTTTTGTTAGCAAGCTACTTATGTATTTTTTTTTATATATATAAAGAAATGCCCACTTGCGGTCATAAGCAGTAGACTATCGGCAAACATTTTTAAGCTGATGATTTGTATACAGTGTATTTTCTTATGGCATTTTAGGGGGCCCTATGCAACCACATAGTCCACATTATGGCAAGAAACGGACCTGTATGTAGTGGAGGGTGAAGCCCCACCAGAGAGTTTATCCACCCTTTTTCTTTTTAAGCTGATCTCATAATAAATAATACATTAATATAGAATAATAAGTAAGGGATAATGTATAGCTACGAGGTCATTGTTGCAAAATAATTGACCGACACGGAGTTTCGAATGGCGAGGCGCATCGCCTACGTAGTGAAGGTCAATTATTTTGCGACAATGATCGAGTATAGGCTATACATTATCCCGCTTATTACATGGCTAACTTACTAACAATATACCTAATTCATTTTACACCATCGACAAGACGAGATCAAATGCAGACGCAGTTGTTCTGTGGCTCTGTCAGCCCAAATAAAGTTATTATTATTATCGCCGGCAGCCGGCAGGTGTGTCTGATTGCACTGATGCAGTGTGTGTCAGTGGGCTTGATTGCTCCAGCTGCGAACAGCGTTCATTATTGCTCGGTTGCCCCTGGCAGCGGTCCGTTATAGAGTAATAACGGGCCGCTGCTATGGGCAACCGAGCGCTATTGACCAATCACAATCAAGCATTTTGGCAAATGTTATAACACCATGTAATAATGAACAATAATACATTTGTAGAACATTTAATAAAAAGAAAAAACCTTCTTACAGTTTTTTTTACTATTATGTACTACTATGTCTATACTGCTATCTACTATGCACTATGTCTATGCACTTAAGTTCGACACTGACAAACAATACCACTTACCCTTATCTGCCAGAGGTGTACCCTTCCTGCTGACTTGTTGTACATGACTTGTAAAGTTGCTTTGGATAAAAGCGTCAGCTAAATGACTAAATGTAAATGCTAAATATTATAAATATTTTAAATATTGTCGCCTGCTTAGTCTTCCTCCAAAACATCCTATTATCAAGGACATTTAGACATGGGAACTTATGATAAGATAAGATAAGATATGACAATATACGATACGATAAGATAAACCTTTATTCATCCCTGTGGGGAAATGCAGGTGTCATTGCTGTTGCTGAATAAAGGTTTATCTTATCTTATCTTATCTCATGAAATTGAGGCAAGTCACATGTTATTAGGACATTTTTGGAGGAATAACCAAATTATGCTATTCTAAAAATATATAATTTATATATATATTGCTGGTGATACAGAAGTTGCTATGATCATCACCATGGGCCCTCATTTATCAACGTTGCGTAAGCACAGATATGTGCGTAACCCCTGCATACGATCATTTCTAAGCAAAGTGTGGGACTTATCAATTTGAACTTGTGCTTGACTTTGTGTGTATATCTATGCACAGCTCGGAGCATGCGTACCGGTAGAATATGAAGACTACCGTGCATTAGTTTCAACACTGGCGTGTTCTGTATGAACCGTAATTCATTATAGTTCATTGTAAAATAGCAACAGTAGTGTAATTATGGTCAAAACCCTATAAATAGCATTTGGAATAATAGGTCTTTCTCTCCGAATAAATGCAGCATATAGCGTTATCGGAATATACGGGGTGTACTGACTGACTGCGCTCCGCGTAACTCAACTCGTTATTATTTTGCGCACAGACCACAGAAACACGGGAACGTTTTGATTATATTTAAAACTAAGGCTTTGCCATAACGTTAAACGAAACAAGTGGAATTTTGAAGCTGTAAGCAGAATACAAGTCATATGAACACCCACAATATAGTGTTCTTTCCCCTTCCTACTGTATAAGAAAGAATAAAAAACGCATTGCAACGAGAACAGAGGTTATTTGTTGAGTTTATGTGTATTACAAAACCCTTGCAATAAATGTGTCTTAAATGAATGAAAAGCATACATGCTCTGGATACAGAGCATATATCGTGTGGGTGATATGACTTGTATTCTTCTTACAGAATTCCACGTATTTAGTTTTACAATGTCAAAGCCTTTTAATATAAATCAAAACGTTCCCGTATTTCTGCAATATATGCGCAAAATAATAACGAGTTGAGTTCTAACAAAGAACGTATTACATGCTGGGTAGGCTGATAGAGTAAACTATGATAGGAATATGAATAGGAATATGATATGATATAAGGTATACTGGTCCTTCCGCGAGGATAGCGAGGAGTTGGATAGCCATTAAATGCCATTTGAGAATATAGGTTATTAATGCAAAGCGACGGCCTATAGCCTATACATATTATTTAATGTTTTTATAAGCGTAAAGATACAACAGCTAGATTAACGATCAAGTTAGTTTACTGTGCAGGGTTCGCAGGGCTGTGCCATGTGCTATTGCGCAAGTTACTGTTGCATAATGTAGGCTATGGCTGCTATTATATGTAATTCATATAGGCTACCTAATACCGACAACAAAATAGATGCCTCTACAAATCATATTATAGCCAATCGAACACAACTAATAAAGGCATTCATATATTCCAGCATGGTTATAATGACACACCAACGCCAAACAGTGGTCAATGAACGGTCTTATTAGTATTTCGAGCTGTCCAGGCAGAATTGCAGCAATGGTCTTAGGGAGCCGTTGATATCTGACATTACCGTGTACAATCAGCCTTTTATTTATCCCATAACACGGGTTGTGTCTTCTTGGTTAGACAGCGCGTCCTTGAACAATCTCTCGTGAAGTTTCTCATAGTTCGCTCGGGTAAGTCCATTATTGCACATCCCATGGGGGGGGTTTCATTACCATATATGGATAATCATGCACGAGCATTGACGGTAGAACAAAGAGGTATTTATCAACACGGAGGAGCGTAGGACCCGTGTACGCACGGTTGATAAATCCCAATATTTCTGTGCGTACACACATTCTAAATTCTGTGCTTACGTATGAAAATAGAACACTTTCTAAGAATTGTTGATAAATGAGGGGCCGTTCATAGTTTACCTACCTTTTATTTTACCACAGCATCACCGGACTCCAGTCATTATTTGATGACTTGAAACTTGGGCTTTGTGACTTTGTGACTTTGTGAATTTGTGACTTTGATTTGTGATGTGATGAAACTAGAATTTATTTTCCCACAATTCGACTCAAATTGAGTGACAATCAGAGTGACTTGGTACTCGAGCGAGTTTGATTTGGACACACGTCTGCTCTGAAAACCGGCAGTTTTCACTCTCCTGACACTACTCTCGCACACACACACACACACACACACACACACACACACACACACACACACGCGCGCGCGCACACACGCACGCACGCACGCACGCACGCACGCACACACACACACACACACACACACACACACACACACACACACACACACACACACACACACACACACACACAAAACACACACAAAAACACACACACACACACACACACACACACACACACACACACACACACACACACACACACACACACACACACACACACCACACACACACACACACACACACACACACACACACACACACACACACACACACACACACACACACACACTAGACCCATTTGTTGTGGGTCCACAGCATGCAGACAGAGAGAGTGAGAGGGACTATAAGTGCTCTGCTTGTGACTCTCCATGCCATGTGCCGTGGTCCTCGTCACCGTGATGCGAGGAGACGGGCCCGTCAGGTCCGCCTGGTGAACCGTTACATCCTCTGAAGGGAAGCTACCTTGACCGCAGTGTTTTCCTGTGACCCAGTTTAAAGCGACAGAGAGGGTCAGTGGGGGCACACACACACACACACACACACACACACACACACACACACACACACACACACACACACACACACACACACACACACACACACACACACACACACACACACACACACACACACACACACACTCTCTCTAAAGCGTGGGATATTAGCCTCAGTACTTCCCCCTGGTTCGGGCTAATGTTCAGTGGCAAGTTGAAAGGGCATGTTCAGAGCCTGCAGGCTGCCAGCCAGCACTGTTTTCTGGGAGCAGGTGGCACCAGATTCTCTCTCTTACGGTCCACACAGCGGGCGCGCTGAGGCAGAGATGGCGAGGGACACAGTGTCAGGAATACTTAGCCGTTATAGTAAACACTACACACACATATAGGACTGAGTGAGAAGAGAAGCACTTCAACAGCTCCCCCGGTTGTGTTGTCATCTACCGCGGAACGCCTGCTTCGCTCCGCGCAGCGAAATGGGCATAAATAAATCCCACCACAGAATAGTCATTTTCAGGATTTGGGTGAATAAAGCAAATATTGACAGACAGCATGAGGCTTACTGGAGTTCTGATTGCATTCTAGATAGTCCTCCGCAGAAAGAACAGGTGTTTTTTTTCTTGTGTGGAAAGGACTATTTCTTTCTTGTGGCTTTTTTAGAAATTGTGTTTTTCTCCCCACTGTCATCTTCGAGGAGTCATTTTGACCACTGGAAATGCTTTGTGAAAAATGAAATTTTGTGCCAGGTGGCTTTGACTGTAAGGTTCTACAGTCTACAGTTATCCTGTTTTACTTATTTATCACCTCAATGGATCTTTTAATGTTCTGTTCTCCATAGCTATTGTGATTTTCTTTTAATAAAATGAATAAATAAATAAAGTGTAAAGCCAAATGGTTACTAAACCAGCCTATTGAACTTCAAAGGTCACACTTTAATTATGTCTCTAAACGGCAACATAACGCTGATGAAGTACCGAGGGACTAACTTAAAAAGCGTGGGAGCAAATACTATTTAATTGTTAGTAACATTTTTAAATTAGAGGTGAGACAAGCGGATGGTTCTTTATTGATCTTCAGTACAGTACAATGAAAAGAAGTTTGGCATCTAACCAGAGTGCAAATGAAACAGTAAAGTGCAATAGTAATATACAATGTACAGGTGATTAAACTGGGTATAAAATATATAAATTTGTACTACTACATAGTTGTAGTATAATATCTACAGTAGGGGTGTAACGGTACGTGTATTCGGGTATGTACTGTATCTGCTTGTCTAACTCCAGGGTAGATTGGAAATAAGCTAATTTCCCAAAAAGTTGACGTGTTCCTTTAGTGGTATGAAATGAAATACTAATAGTCCATATCAGAAATAGAAACACTTTATTCACCAAATATAACTACTGTACAGAGGCGCATCAACAACTCAAGTACAAGTACAATTCCACAGTACAGTGCAATTCCACAGTATGACAGACACACGTGATAAAAGTCGCGTACAGCAAAACTATCTATGAAGTTCAGTGTAGTTCAATGCTCTGTAGCATCGCTGCATTCTGTGAATGTGACAGCATGGACAAACAAGCATGTTTACATTTAATTTATTTATTACAGAATAGTAGTCTGTGTCTTTGCTGTGTATTGAATTCCCATCAGCTTCTCCCGTTGACGTCAGAGGACCTCAGGCAGTGCACATGCCCTCAGACACACACACACACACAACCATGCACGCACGCACGCACACACACACACACACACACACACACACACACACACACACACACACACACAGACACACACACACACACACACCTACACACACACACACACACACACACACACACACACACACACACACACACACACACACACACACACACACACACACACACACACACACACACACACACACACACACACACACACACACACACACACACACACACACAGTACACACCCACACAGTCTCACAAGCACAATCACACCCTCTGGGAAATGAATGTCACTTTACAGAGAGTGACCGTTTCTTTTTGTCATGGACATTTAAAACGTATTCACACATTTATCAAATTAGCTGTTGAGGCAAGGATTTCTTTTATTTATTTATATCGGGAGACAATTTAACCATATAAGTCAGTTTTGAAATTGTCGTCCAAATCAAATCACAATCCACTTTCGCGAATGTGATCTCATCATCTCCAGAAAGTACCTCAACCTCTACTGTCTTTAGCTACCGATGAACACTACACTCCCGACTTACCACGCTTGGATAATTAGGTTTGAAAACTGTTCATCTTAAAACTTGAAACTGAATTTCTATGGCTCTTTTTCGTCTGGGGGATTCAATTAGCCTAATGTTCATTGCTCTATAGCTAAAGTATGCACATTACCCCCATGTGGGGAATTAACTACGCTACCGTTTGTTTTTGTCAAGGACACCACCTATTAAATCTTATTCACATGTTTAATGAACTAGCTGTTAAGGCGAGACCTTTCTTTTCTTTTATTGGGAGAGGACTAAAGTGAAAGCAGGTGTCCAATTAACGATCAGCCAGCTGGTATGACGGATGTATAAACAAGAGGCGAGCCTACTGAAGCTGGACCCGGATACGCGTGTGGTGTTGGTGAATTATAGTCTTAATGTAAACAATGATGTCTGTACCATATGTCCAACATGGTGGTACTATCAGGTTCATTTAGGATCCCCTTCGAAAACTAGATGCTTCATCTCAAGGGGTTTTATCCTAATGGAGAAACTTGTGTCATCATCATCATCATCATCATCATCATCATCATCTGCACTACAGCGGCCAGTATCATCCTCATCATAATCATACTCATCATCATCATCATCATCCTCCTCCTCCTCCTCCTCCTCCTCCTCCTCCTCCTCCTCCTCCTCCTCCTCCTCCTCCTCCTCATCATCATCTGCACTACAGCGGCCAGTATCATCCTCATCATAATCCTCCTCCTCCTCCTCCTCCTCCTCCTCCTCCTCCTCCTCCTCCTCCTCCTCATCATCATCATCATCATCATCCTCCTCCTCCTCATCATCATCCTCCTCCTCCTCCTCATCATCATCATCATCGTCATCATCATCATCATCATCATCATCATCATCATCATCATCATCATCATCATCATCATCATCATCATCATCACTACAGCAGCCAGTCAGTGCAGCGTCACAGTGGGAACATTTGGGGGCGTGGTTACTCGCTACCAGGGGCTAGAAAGGGTTAAAAAGGAAATGAAGCGGTCGTCTGGTAATCAGAAGGTTCCTGGTTCGACTGTGGCTCCTCCCGGGCAGCGTGTCGATGTGTCCTTGAGCAAGACGCTTAACCCCTAACTGCTCCTGATGAGCAGGTTGGCACCTTGCATGGCTGCCTCCGCCGTCGGTGTGTGAATGTGTGAGTGAATGTGAGGCATAAGTTGTAATGCGCTTTGGATAAAAGCACTATATAAATGCAGTACAAATGGATCCTTTCTAGAGCAGCGATAGCCTTAAGCTAGTAACAGAGGTAATAATAATAATAATAAACTTTATTTGTATAGCACCTTTCATACAGAAACTGCAGCTCAAAGTGCTTCACAACAGAAAAATTAGCACATAAAGTGCAGACATATACAATCACAGTTTTTCACATTAGGATCTTAATTCAATTAAGTAAAGTGGCTCAATTAGCCCTATAAATTAAAGGGCATGCTATATGTTATCAAGTTTCTGGTAATTTTGTTTTGTTTCGTTTTGTATTGTATTGTTTATAAATATTTATTGATGATATAGTTATATCTATACATATGTATAAATTATGATTGGACTCTATTTGATAGGTCATTCATTTAGTCATATTGCATAGGCACACCTGCGTTGTGATGTCATTTCCTGCCGTGTCATTTACCTGCCAGGTGTATTTAACCATCACCTTGAATGCATTTCCAGTGCTAGCCATACCACTGATGAAGGACATTGTCCGAAACATGTCTGCTTTTGACTCAGGCTGCCAATAAAAAACATTGAACCTGAGAGTGCTGGTCCGGCTACCCTGCTTTGTTATACTGAACTTTACGGGATTACAGCACCCAGTGTGAGAACTTGTGAGCTCGGTCTAACTTGACCACATTAGGATCTAACATCCCAACAGGCCACCTTGTTTATGGTTTGATTCAGTTTTAAATAGATAATAATAAAAAGAGTGCAATAAAATAGTGCAGTGCAATAAAATAGTAGAATAGAATAGATAAAACAATTTTTTTACAGTGCAATAAAAATTTTCTGGATTACTGTTCAACAGTTCAAAGTCGTCTTTACCTTCTCTTTTTGGCATCCACAGTTTAAAACTTGACATGGCCAACTTTGATTCCGATGCGTTAGGCGGTTAACAGAATCGCAATTTATTATTATTATTTTTTATTTTTTTGCCAAGGTTAGGCGGACGATAAAGCTGAATGTATTCACTCACTATCCATTCCCAATTGGGCAACAACACAGTTCATTGCATGGGGCCAATAGTGTTTAACGCTTCAGTGTAATGGGAGCGTTTACTAACCTCTAGAAAACATATGCGCCTCAAATGAGATGTAGGCCTATAGGGAGGTGTAGTGGTTACGTCATTGCTGTTTCCGGCCGGTCCGCCTTGCAAAATTGCAACGTATTTCCCCCATTTCCCCCGAATTTTATTTCAACCAAAATGCTTACAATAATGTTAGTGATAGAAGGGAACTAGTTTTGTGCAAAAAATGGAAAGCTTTTCAATGTTCATGAGGCAGAATTGTTACAATAGCCGATAATCGAGGGGCGGTCAGGTGGCGTAACGGAGATTGCGTTCGTCACCAAACCCCGGAGCGGCTAGATTAGCCTGTTCGAATCCAGCTCACAGCTCCGGGGTTGTCACCAGCATGCCAAATTTGCTGATGACACAGTAGTGGTGGGCCTGATCTCTGCCAACGACGAAAGGGCCTACCTGGAAGAGGTAGAGAACCTGTCACAGTGGTGTCAGGAGAACTGCCTCTCCCTGAACGTCAGCAAAACAAAAGAGATGATTGTGGACTTCAGGAGGTCGGGGGTCAAGGACTACAGCCCCCTCAGCATCGACGGGGCACCGGTTGAGAGAGTGAACAGTTTCAAGTACCTCAGAGCCCACATATCCGAGGATTTGACATGGACCACACACATTGACAGTGTTGTGAAGAAGGCACGACAACGCCTCTACTTCCTCAGGCGCCTAAGGAAGTTCCAAGTCAGTCAGAAGATCCTTAGGAACTTCTACTCATGTACAATAGAGAGCATCCTGACTGGCAACATCACCTCCTGGTTTGGGAATAGCACTGCACAAGACCGTAGCAGACTACAAAGAGTGACACGTTCAGCCGAACGCACAATTGGAGGGGGGCTTCCCACCCTCCAGAACATTTACAACAAGCGGTGCAAGGGGAAGGCTAAGAGAATTATTAAGGACTCGAGCCACCCGAACAACTGCCTCTTTGAACTGCTGCGGTCAGGCAAGCGATACCGGAGTCTTAAGGCGAGCACAGAAAGACTCAGAAGAAGCTTCTATCCCCAGGCCATCAGGCTGCTAAACGAACAATAAACACTATGCAACAACCATCAAATGCACACAGCACACACACCCACACGCACACACTCACTTAAACAAACGCACTGCAGCACCCACTCTCCACACTTTAGATCACACAAACACACTTTATATTTATTGATAAAGGATTTGCACTACAACTCGTACACCTACTGTAAATTGTACCTAAATTGCACCTCATCCTATTTCTGCCTTGCACTATATAGTATTGTATATTAGTACACTACACAGTATTGTATATTATATGGTAACTCAGTTACGTCTACTCTGCATCAAACATTGTACATATGTCTATACTGAACACTGTGACCTAATTTTTTTACTTCTAATTTACATGCTATACTATGTTATTTTATTTCATACTTATCTTGTCTTGCACAGTCTCTGGAGCGTAACAGTAAGAAGCATTTTGTATAAAAGTATTCTGTACTTCTGTATGACAACTATTAAAGAAACTTGAAACTTGAACTTGAGCTAGGCTGGCCGTTCACACTAATACAATTGGCAGTATTAGAGGGTGGGAGAAGCTGGCGGGGTGGGTCCGGGTCGTTGTAAACAGCGACTCCTACAGTTCGGTCGGGGCGCCTGCTAAGCGCGGATAGGACTTGAGTGGGATAGTGTGATCCTTCCACACGCTACGCCCTCTCAATGAGAATACGCGCTGCCAGGTGAAAAGAAGCGGTTGATTGGCTGGACGTGTGTCGGAGGAAGCACGTGATAGCCTCCACTCTCCCAGACCAACTGTGGGGGGTAAGTGCGCAGCGACCAGGAAGGGGATTGGGAATTGGCATAACGACTAACATTGGGATGGGAGAAAATCGGAGGAAAATGGAGGGGGAAAAAGATATATATATAAAAAAAAAAAAAAACAATAGCCGATAATCCATTTTCCCAATGATAAATCCCTATACGGGTGGACCTCGCGGGCAACTAAAGTGACGCCAGTCGCGGAGCGGGGCACTGATTGTGCTTGTGAGACTGTGTGGGTGTGTACTGTGTGTTTGTGTGTGTGTGTGTGTGTGTGTGCGTGTGTGTGTGCGTGCGTGTGTGTGTGTGTGTGTAGACTGTGTCGCTATCAGAGCGAAGAAGGTGCATGGTAGCCTATTGTTATTGTGGCGAGCGAGTATTGAAACAGAAATATTCAGAATGCATGATACAACAGCGAGAATCAATGTTTTTGACAACAGTAGCCTGGCCAACGTGGAGTGAATAACGTTGGCTATGTCAGAAATGAGAAATGAGAAAGTTGGCATTTTGTTCCTGTGGTCTTGTGTACTGTGTGGAATCATTATTAAACATAATATGCTGTGTGTGCAGACGCAGCAGACGCTGTAGTGGCCTAAGGATCAGTGCTCAGTCAGTCAGTCAGTCAGTCAGTCAGTCAGTCAGTCAGTCAGTCAGTCAGTCAGTCAGTCAGTCAGTCAGTCAGTCAGTCAGTCAGTCAGTCAGTCAGTCAGTCAGTCAGTCAGTCAGTCAGTCAGCCAGCCAGTCAGTCAGTCAGTCAGTCAGTCAGTCAGTCAGGACAACAGTGACAGAATTAGGACTAAAGATAAATGCAATTTTATTAACATATAAAATACATGTGCATGACATATAGTGTAACATCGGGGGCACTAGGACCCAGGAGTACCCTGGCCAGGTATTGAAGAGTATCTAGAGAGGAAGTCTCACGCGAGCAAGACTCACGTGTGTTGCTGTCTGTTTGAATGGAAGCACAAGTTATCCGTGCTGCTCCTGCTGTATGAGCAGGTTAAACACCTTTTTTTGTTGGTAAATCTATTCCATCATTTCCGACCTACAAATAACTCTTATATGTTGTGTAGACGTTCGTGTAGATGTGGTGGCCGCTAATGTTACATTTGTTCCTAATGTGTGCTCAGTGTGCTCAGTGATGATGACACGACACAAATAATTATTACTCTTGTGTGTCGTGTCGTCATCACATACATACTGAGCACTGAGCACACATTAGGAACAAATGTAACGTTAGCGGCCACCACATTTACACAACATATAAGAGTTGTTTGTAGGTCGGAAATGATGGAATAGATTTACCAACAAAAAAAGGTGTTTAACCTGCTCATACCTTATTAAAAGCGTGCGGCAGGAGCAGCACGGATAACTTGTGCTTCCATTCAAACAGACGGCAACACACGTGACGTCAAGTCTCGCTCGAGTGAGACTTCCTCTCTAGATACTCTTCAATACCTGGCCAGGGTACTCCTGGGTCCTAGTGCCCCCCGATGTTACACTATATGTCATGCACATGTATTTTATATGTTAATAAAATTGCATTTATCTTTAGTCCTAATTCTGTCACTGTTTGATGTCACAAAGAAGGGTGTATCCGAAAGCTGCCTACAACATTTGTAACGTGATGAAAAAGTTAACAAATAATTAACTGTATTAGACACTTGTTACAGTTTTTCTCAATTGCTTTGGTGCATTTCTCTGATCAGAATTAAAGTTCTCATAACTGTTAGTGCATTTCTCAAAACAATTAGTACAAACTGCAAAACCTAGTTGATAACCTGCAGAAGCGTGTCACTTGCTCAAAATGGATAGTTCATTCCTCAAAAGCAAGTATCCATGTCAATGAAAGTGTCACTGTCATCAAAATGAAAAGTCCTGACACCATTGTTTATGAACAAGATAGTCAAATGGCTTTGTCATGTTTTCATTATGACAGATCACTCTGTAAGTGTTTTCCAATGCAAAAAAGTCAGATATTGGTGACACTACTTGAAAATGCTCAAGACAGCACTATACACTATTTGCACAGCCATTTGAAATCTACAGTTACACATTACTGTACACACTGTACACATTGTAATATTCCCTCCTTGTTGGTCTGGGACATCAATGGTTGCTCTCTGTCCAATGGGATTTCTTCCACGCGGTCTACCTTTTGCCAGATTGAAACCCGCCTCATCAACGTATAATGTGTGCAGTGGTTCCCTGGTACACGCTTTATCCCAGAAGAGAGAGATAAAAACTATAAACTTTTCCTGTGTAACATAATGCATTTTGGACAACATATTGTACAGTATGAACTGTCATGTAAGTGTACTGCATGGCACTACACAAAGTAACCAGTTTACAGCACTGAACATTAGAGTATGCATAGAACACATAAATGTTTTACTTGTGCATACTGGTGGCGGATCTCCTTCACTCTGTTCCAGTCAAATGGCTACTCATTTGTCAATTGTACTACAATTGTTTCATGCACATTTAATTTCCACTGAGCACTCTGTCAATTGTAGCGATTGAAACGGATTCAATATTCCCAAAGATATTGTCATCCTCTATAACAGCGCTTTGTATCTCTGTCAACCTTATGGCATTGTTTGCAATCATCATTGCACAAATGGCTTCCTCTTGTTGCGGAGTAAAAAGGGGCCCTCTTCCACCTCTGCGAGGTTGTCCTATGTGGTGCAGAGTAAAATTACAGTAATGTACAGCAAACATGAGATATACTGCTTTACAGTAACCCATATTACTGTAGTGTACAATAACAGTGCTTCCCACTTGTAAAATAATGCAGTACAGTACCATACTGTAAATATGGCAAATATTTACTGTAACACTACTGTACACTACAATACAGTAAATCTGTGCTGCAGTAAAGCTGTCTAAATGTAAAATGTAAAAAGTGACAAGTTCTTGTCCCACTGCAAGCTTCATGTATGACACAATGGCAGTAGTGCAGTGCAGATTGTTTAGTGCTGAATTACTGTCCAGTATACACACCTGCTCTCCCGACGAAATGTTTGAATACAGTAATTTAATTTACAGTGGTTCTCTCAACATTTGGCTGCACCCTTTGACCAGCCGCCCTCAGCCATTGTGAGGCCGTGATTGATAGATTTTGACAACTAGTTCAACATTTTTGTATGTAATGACTCAATCAATGAAATGAGGACTATTAGTTTGATATGGAATGACTATTCAGCAGTCATAAGTATAGTTAATTTTGACTGACATGACATAAGCGAATGATAATGTTATAAAACAGCAGAGAATTGTATGAAAGCAATTGATGCATGTCCAAAAGCATTTGCAATTTGTTCGGAGGAATGAGAAACTGCTACTATGCTGTGCACAAATGACAAAATGTTGTGGAGGTTGAACTAACAGTTATGAGAACTTTAATTCTGATCAGAGAAATGCACCAAAGCAATTGAGAAAAACTGTAATGATGAATAGGCTTCACTTTAGATTGGCCCCCACGATAGCATCTGCAAACGATTTATAGATGTTTTATGAATGTCTTAACAAATCATTTGTTGAACATGAAAAATAAATGGAGATACACTATAGTCGTTTTTTCATATCCATTTTTCAAAGCATCTACAAATGTGTTACTACACATTAAACAACATTATTTAATGATGAACAAATCAAGTACAAACAATGTTGATAATGAGTTATAAATAATGTAGAACTAATCTGTAAATGTTATACAAATATGGTTATAAATAATTTAATAATCATTTATGAATGTATATAAATGGTTTGTTCATGATTAGTTCATTATCCACTAATGCATTATAAATACTTTGTAAATGGTATACAAATATAGTTATAAATGATTTAATAATCATTTATGAATGTATATAAATGGTTTGTTCATGATTAGTTCATTATCTACAAATACCTTATAAATGTATTATAACAGGGTGTTATTACAAAGTGCTACCGTATATAGTAGTATTCAGTGTGTGTATATAGTATATAGTAGTATTCAGTGTGTGTATAGTACATAGTAGTACTCAGTGTGTGTATATAGTATATAGTGTTACGGTTTGTATAGCGACCCCAATAGCACAACACAAGACAGGTATGAGAGTTAGCCAAAAACAGGGCATTATTTATTGCACATGGAAAAAAAGGCAGCACTGACTCTTTAAGGGTGAAAAACACTAGAGTCCATGAACAACAAAAAAATACAGCACTGTCCCTTTAAAGGGCAGACAAAAAGTACACAGGAATATCTTCTTGAGTCCAAGAATGAAAACGAAAGTTCGGAGTCTGGTCTCGTACAGACTCACCAGGACGCTGCCGACGGGCAACGCAGCAAACAGGGGGTCCAAGGGGAACGGAGTGAGAACACGGGCATCCTCCCGTGGAACTATAGAGAGCGATGACGAGGCCTCACCCCAGGAACGAGGTTCACGAAGAGGGAGTAGGGCAGTAGCTGGCACGACGTCTCACCCCAGACGCGGCGGTAGATGGTAGCAACGGATGGCACGACGTCTCCCAGTGAGAACATAGGAAATCCTCCCGTGGGATTATAGAGAGCGAAGACGATGTCTCACCAGGAGCGCGGCGGTTGATGGTAGCATATAGAACGACCTGGCAATGAGTGGAAGGCAACCAGCAGTACTAGTAGTCTCCCGAAGAGCTGATTGCAGGTTAAATGCAGACCGCCTTCATGAGAGGAACAATTAAATTGAAATAAGTGCCTCTGGTGTTGTATTGGTGAGCACTCAAAATGTGGGAGCAGTTAGATAGATAGATAGATAGATAGATAGATAGATAGATAGATAGATAGATAGATAGATAGATAGATAGATAGATAGATAGATAGATAGATAGATAGATAGATAGATAGATAGATAGATAGATAGATAGATAGATAGATAGATAGATAGATAGATAGATAGATAGATAGATAGATAGATAGATAGATAGATAGATAGATAGATAGATAGATAGATATATAGATAGATAGATAGATAGATAGATAGATAGATAGATAGATAGATAGATAGATACTTTATTAATCCCCTTGGGGAAACTCAGGGTATCTCACAGCTCACACAGCATACAGATGTTGCCAGTTCACATTCAGTTTCACTTATGTCTGCATCATGGATAAAAAATAAGCACATGATAAAATCCAACTAAATCATATCTATCAATGTCAATAAGAGCGTGGTGATATAAAAGCAGGTGTAAAAGCAGTTACTTGACAGGTAGGGAGCATTACCATGATTGGCAATATTCTGGACATGATTTATTTAAAGGAATTCAACTCGATCTTCCACCACCAGTAACCCAAGGCTAGAGAGTTCCTCCTATCTGGGTCCTATATTCTTTAATAAATCAGACCATTTTGTTTTATATCACCTGGAACTTTTGCTCAAGGATTTTGCAAAGCCCAAAATCCAGGCAGGAGAGTCAAACAGACATTGAATTAGGGCAGAACAGTGTAGATTTTTGCTTTTGAGATTCAAGCACTTCCCTTTCTCTATAAAAACTGTAGCCTTGCATTTATTCTTTGACACTTTTGGCAATATCACATGAGACAGACTGATCTATAACTATACCTAAATACTGTGTCTAAATGTCACCAGCAGCAACAGCAGTTTGTTTGGAATGAATAGAAGACACATAAATGCTCTAGATCAGGGGTTCTCAAACCTTTTTTTCGGTACAGTGGGGGAAAGTTTGGCTTTCCATGTTCCACTCAGGGGTGATGTAGTGTGCAGTAACTAATTGTACTTGTAGGGCTGTCAACGAATATTCTATATTGAAATGAATAATCGACTTAAAATAATAATAATTATATTAGATTGTGAAAAAAACAGCCCCCGGTGGGCGGTCGTTAGTGGTTAACATACCGTTGTATTCGTTCGGTACACTACACAGCCGTTCGGTACGGTACGGTACACACTGAAACGGTTCGGTTTGGTACGGATACGTGTACCTTTACACCCCTACCACAACCCCATTTTATTTGGAAATCCCCACACTTAATTTATTGTGTAATTTCAACGTGGAATTAAGGAACATCAAAATAAAAGCACACGTTGTTGAACTTGATCATGCATATCTATTAGAACATTTTATTTTATTATTATTATTATTATTATTATTATTATTATTATTATTATTATTATTATTATTATTATTATTATTATTATTATTATTATTATTATTATTATTATTATTATTATTATTATTATTATTATTTATTATTATTATTATTATTATTATTATTATTATTATTATTATTATTATTATTATTATTATTATTATTATTATTATTATTATTATTATTATTATTATTATTATTATTATTATTATTATTATTATTATTATTATTATTATTATTATTATTATTATTATTATTATTATTATTATTATTATTATTATTATTATTATTATTATTATTATTATTATTATTATTATTATTATTATTATTATTATTATTATTATTATTATTATTATTATTATTATTATTATTATTATTATTATTATTATTATTATTATTATTATTATTATTATTATTATTATTATTATTATTATTATTATTATTATTATTATTATTATTATCATTATCATTATCATTATCATTATCATTATCATTATCATTATCATTATCATTATTATTATTATTATTATTATTATTATTATTATTATTATTATTATTATTATTATTATTATTATTATTATTATTATTATTATTATTATTATTATTATTATTATTATTATTATTATTATTATTATTATTATTATTATTATTATTATTATTATTATTATTATTATTATTATTATTATTATTATTATTATTATTATTATTATTATTATTTTAACTTTTTTACTTGCCCCAATGTCACCTACCCACGACCCCACTTTGGTTCGCGACCCATACTTTGAGAACCGCTGCTCTAGATGGAGAGCAAGTCAATACCAAAAACACAACAGCAATGATCACTTATCACCAATAGATGTCGCCAAAATAAACAAAAATTAAGATCTGCTGCCTTCCCAGGACCCCCTCAGGAACCTATGCAGGCGGTCCCCGTACCCCACGTTGAGAACCACTGCTCTAGAGGACAGTGGTAGACAGTGGTACCGAGCTGGCCTCCAGTCTCATGAGCCTTGCACCAAATGTCCCCAAAAGACAATGCAATATAAAAGTAAAGGATTTGCTTTGGCCAAGAGCCGTATCCTTGACGGATCAGGGTTGTCTAATGATCTGTGCGCATCAAACCATTCTCAATAAATAACCTTCCCCCTTTGCGTCTCCGGTGGCTGGAAATAAGACTGTGGCTGGGATATGGTATATAGTGAATCAGGCCCGATCACAATCAACATTTGATTAATTGAGAGTCACATAGAGCCCGGCAGAGTAGGAGTGAGAGAGTGACACTATCATTACGTGACTGGAGTAAACAAGTAAACAAAAAGAGCACTCCCTCTGGCGTGATTTTTTTCCGAAGCCGCAGTTTACGAAGACGCTCTCTGATTGGCTAGCCCGCGTACAGCGAAGACCCTCTCTGATTGGTGTAGCTCCGAAGGGCTCTGGGATAGAAATATCCGCCTTGTACATATATATTCTCTGCTTCGAAGTGGTTATGCTTAGAGTTATGGTTAGAGTTAGCGCTAACCCTAACCCTAACTCTAAGCATAACCCACTTCGAAAGAGGGCCAAAGCATAACCACTTCGAAGCAGAGAATATATATGTACAAGGTGGAAGAGACCCTTCGGAGCTAAACCAATCAGAGAGGGTCTTCACTGTACGCGGGCTAGCCAATCAGAGAGCGTCTTCGCAAACTGCGGCTACGGAAAAAATCACACCTTCCTCTGTGTAGAGACCTCTGGAAGCAATTTCTTTCTACTGTTTGTACTTTCTGTAAAAGAGCTAAATGATGATGATAAGAATTATGATCATCATCATCTTAGTTTTACGTCCCTATTTTCCCACTACAGTGAGGTTGGACGGGTGATGACTCCACGCCACTGGAGTCATCATTTTTGGTTTGTAGTTAGTTTTATACCTTGGATGCCCTACAGGTAAGTTGGTAACCCCATTGTCGGTTAGGACCTAGCCTTTGCGTATTCCTACACACACAAGGCAGTGCGGTTTTCTTTCAGGGTTTTCTCCCTTAGCCTTTGCGTATCCCTACGCACACACACAAGGCAGTGTGGCACCCTGTATCCCTAGGTAGGGAGGCTAGAGAGGGTACTAACACTTCACCCTCAGACTAGTGGAGGGAAGGAGTTGTCTTACTTCTCCATTCTAGTTCGGCTTCCGCTAGAACTGGCCACTGCTATTATGATGATAATGATATTAAACTTGATGATGATGATGATAAAACAACATTAACAATACTACTGCTACTACTACTACTACTACTACTACTACTACTGCTACTGCTACTGCTACTACTACTACTACTACTACTACTACTACTACTACTACTACTACTACTACTACTACTACTACTACTACTACTACTACTACTACAGGCCCGGACTGGCCATCGGGAGCACCGGGAGTTTTCCCGGTGGCCTGGCCTGCACAGATTAAAAAAAAGAAAATTATATAAAAAAAAAAAAAAAAAAAAATTATATATATTTTTATTTTATTTTTTGCCAGGCCATTGTTTCTAGTTGTGGCGGCGGCGCGGCGCGATACTGTAGTTAGATAACCTAGGTGGGTGGGGAACAACCAGGATTTCACTGTCTGCGACAGAGTTGGAGAACTATCTGACTCTCTCCCTCACGCGGACACACACACACAATGGACCCGTGCTGCCGCTTGTGATTGGTGGAGGCGGGACCAGGCGATACAACTGATTGACAGCGGAGGCGGCAAATGGAATGGCAGACGGCACTCAGATGCAGAATAACAGCCAGGCAGTGAGCCAGGTAGTGAGGGACTCGGGAGAGATCAGAGAGCGAAAGTCAATTAACGTTGATGTCAAGATGGACAGTGGAAGAAAGAGAAAGGGTGGAGGAGAGAGGGATAAAACAAAGAAAAAGAAAGGCCCTTACAGGAGAGAGTGGTTAACTGTATTATAATAGTAAATAGAAAAATATGTTGTGCTCTTGCTTTTTTCTTTTTGAAGGTGGAGAGAGTAGCATTGCTAGTGCCACAACAGTTTTATTTGAGGTTCATAACAGTACATTGTACTAAGCAATTGTTGGCTCATTAGTTTGTGATTCACATGCACTAAAATTCACCAGAATGCAATTAAGTCTTTGTAACAAAAAAAATCCTGGTGGGGGACCCCCCGCTTAAAAAGTGGCCTGATTGGGGCTATAAATTATTTCGCGCTATATCTCCCG
Organism: Notolepis coatsorum; assembly: GCF_963971535.1. Taxonomy (NCBI): domain Eukaryota; kingdom Metazoa; phylum Chordata; class Actinopteri; order Aulopiformes; family Paralepididae; genus Notolepis; species Notolepis coatsorum. The sequence goes on from NC_140179.1 coordinate 71,501,001, forward strand.
GTATGAATTATTTCCCCTACTACTACTACTACTGCCACTAATAATAATAATAATAATAATAATAATATAATAATAATAATAATAATAATAATAATAATAATAATAATAATAATAATAATAATAATAATATAAAAGTACTTACATTATTACTAAGACAAATAAAATAATCAAGTCATCAAGTTAGTAACGGTTGAAGAATTAGGTAAAATATATAATAGTTCCCGGAAATATAAACAGAAATGCACCATTGATGCCTGTAACTACAACCATAGACATTATATGCCTGTAAAATCAAATGCAAGTGTGTAGAGATGGGTTTACACGGGACTATTAAAAGAGCAAATGAGCTTCGGCAACCTCACGTCTGCAGGCAAGCTGTTCCAAAGTCAAACGGACCTACAGTAACTACACATGCCTGCTCAACTTTGGGCTTCAGAACAGAGCTTTGAACTGCTTTAAGTAAAGCCCTAAAGCGGCGACTCTATTCACTGTTGCAAACAAAGGTAGGACATTCCCAGGGAAAATCCATCTCTGACTCACAGGAACACAACGGCAGCAACAGTAGTTTGTTTGGAATGAATAAAAAGACACATGAATGTTCTAGAGATGGAAAGCAAGTCAAGTCAGTGCAAAGATACAACAGTAGATTAGGATCTTGAATGAATGAATGAATGAAAACTTTATTTAACAGATTGCAGAATGGGTACAATACAGTACGGCTCAATACACACAATTGTTAAGGGGATGCAGGCCTGAGAAAGACGTTAGTCTTGGTTCCATCAGGGTCCCCCATTTTCAATTCATATAGACATTTATGACATACACAACATACATGACATTTATGGCATAGGGACATATAGGTATTTAGTACTGATACATTTGTGACATAAACGGTATTCAAATATACAGTACTGTTACCCCTAGATCCTGACAGAGTATATACATATGATGGGGAGGGGACTATTAGGAGGGGGTGGGTGGGTGGGAGAGGAATATATACATGCGGTGGGGAGGAGACTGTCTTGCGTATTACCACTTGCCTTCCTTATAAACCAGAGCTAGACAAAAGATATAGTATTGCTTTACAGGTAATCAATTACATTTCAAATTCAATTCTACACTGTAATTCAACTGGGGAATTGGAGCAGCATGCTTGCCTCTTTTGATTCTTTTTTTGTATTTTATTTTTTTATTATTTATTAAACAAACACATAAACAAACATGACAACACACGATAAGATATACAAGCATTAATTGTCAGAGCACATCCAATGAAATCACATTTTAGTTAATTGTCTTATATAACATATACCCCTAATACCTGTTATCTAAAAACCTACACACATATGCTCCAGCTCGAACCCCCCCCTCCCGGACCCCACCTTGGGAAGTACCTCCATTATCCCTCGCACCTAACCAGACACTACCATTATAAGCTAGCTTTTATTCTCTCCACCACTTCTAACCACATTGACATTTTGGATTCATTGAGACCCAGAATTCTTGCTGTAGATATTTCTTGATAAATCACATCGAGATATGTAAGAAACCAAACTTTCCGGCACACTTTTTCCGGTTGAAACCAGCGTGATGCGATCAGCTTTTTAGCTACTGTGATACCCGATAAAACCAATCTCTTTAGCTGTGGATTTACTGCAAACTCAAAAACATCATTCAATAGTAATACCGAGGGGTGTACAGGTATATTCCAAGATACGAGTTTTGATAATTGTTGGGTCACATCTTTCCAGAATGCCTTAACTGGTGGGCAGTCCCAATACATGTGCATAAATGTCCCTTCGTCCCCATTTGTACATTGGGAGCATTTGGAGTCTTGTTTAAGACCCATTCTGCACAGTCTTATAGGAGTCAAGTATGTCCTGTGAATATAGTTAAGATTGATTTGTTGATTATCCGGGTTCCTTGATGTAAGTCGGACATTTGCCCAGGCTCCTTGCCAATCAAAGTCATTGTCCAGGTCTGGTATATCCCTCCTCCAGACAGAGTCTAGTTGGAGGGTTTCATACGAGGACGTTAGTAATTGATGATAAAAATCTGAAACAAAACCTCTCGATGTCTCTCGTTCATAGAAGAATTTGTGGTATCTGTGGTGTTCAATTGGTATGTCTAATGGAACACCGTGAGACTTCAAACATAGCTGTAACTGTATGTAAAAAAGCCATGTGGACTTGGTGAGATTAAATTTTTTGCGTATTTCTTTATCACTACAAAAACCCTGTTTGTTAAAAACATCCCCTAATGAGTGTATGCCTTGCTCTACCCATATAGGGAATCTTATAGGTCGTTTTTCAATTAAGAGTGCATTGTTATTGAATAAGGGAGTATGATTGTGCCATTTATGTGGGTTAGGATTTTTTTTTTGTGATTCACGCCATATCCGGATCGCATGAGTAATTATGGGGCCAAATTTCCGTTCACAGTGATTGATTGGTAGTTTAGTGTATGCTATGTCCTTCAGTCTATGTGGGGCTACTATGTTTTCTTCTAATTTTCTCCAGGATACTAATGCTTGGGGGTCAAACCATGTTGTCAATGGTCTTAATGTGTACGCCTTAAAATATTGGAAAAAATCTGGAAATGCCTCTTTTGATTCTTGTCAGAAGTCCCTCACTGATGCATTTGAATGAAACCATCTGCAATTGAGACTGTTAAGCTGAGGCAAGACTAGACTGTGAATTACAATAATCCAATCAAGAACATATAAAAACCGCAGAGAAGAATTGCTTTGATTTGACCGTAAAAATACAGAACTCAGAGTCAAGCGGCATCTTATTTACACGAGAAGACAAAGCAGCGAGATGAAGGATCCGTCTGTGCCTCCTCCCGACTATCCCTTTGTTTTGACATCACGGTTTCCAGAGAATCAAGAGAGGGCTTTGGACGTGTTTGAGAGGAGCTCTGTGTTTCGCCGCATGAATTCTGATTGGGGGAGCTTGTGGTCCAAGCATCTTTTAACAGTCCTGACAGGCCTTTCTTCTCCCTCTGTTTTCCTGTCTGATTCCCAAGCCGTGTGTGGTGTCTGTGTTACAACACCCTCTACCATTTGATCAGCCTCTCCCACTTTGTATTTGAACAATTTAGGGGATAAGTGGGAGGTAAATCAAAGCCTGCCAAAAATATTTTATTTTTTCTCTCGGGAAGATGAAAATATTTTTGACTCCACGAGGGGAAGGGAAGTAACTTGTAACTGAGGGGTACAATTCCCTGACTGTATTAATCAAGTATTGGTATCATTAAACCACTACCGTCTTATGTACATTACTGGCCATACCGTACACAAGTATATGATGAGAACTTCTCCACAATGATACGGTTTCCACACAAATACTCGTTTAGAATATTTATTACATCAAAGGTATTATTACATAATATACTTTACTTTAATTGCGCTTATAAGGCAAAGGAATTATGCATAGGCAAATCAACACTGAATGTCCAATCTCTGGTTACGCAGGAAGCAAGTATACAACCTGGCTCTTAGGGAATTACATCTATGGTACACTTAATGATATAGCGGGATATTCTGGAAGGGGTCCTCCCGGTTGTAAGCCGGTAGGGGGGGTAGGAGAGCCGTCGGTAGTAGACCGTCTGGTCAACGATATCTATGGAGACTTCAAGTACAGAAGACAGCGCAATAGACTCTTGATCCGCAGATGAATACACCTTGGTTCTCTGGTAGGCTGTAGCTCCACAATGAAGAAGAAGCTAGGCGACCTCAGTCTCTCTGAGCGCCGACTCAACTTGACTCCTCTCGGGGGTAAATCCAACACTCACAGGCGTCGGCGATTATCCGCTCCACAAATCACAGTACCAAAGCAAATATATATTCCAGCCGCATAGGGCTCAGCAGTCGTCGGGTAGGTAATCCAGTGTACATGTCCCTCGGTCCTCGCCTAGATCTCCTCGGATGAAAGCGCCATGTGGTCGGCCCAACCTGGATAAGACTCTAGATAACACGAGGAAGCGTTGGAGATGCTGGTCACTTTAGAACTCTAACCGCACGATGCACCATACACGATAGACTATTATTACTTAATAGAAATACGTCGCACTCGACGGTACGGTGCCAAACTCTGACAATTCAGTTATTAATTCGCACGAGGTCTCAATGCTATTCTAAGGCCAAACAGGCCATACTTCACCGCACGTCGTATCGTGGGTGAGGCTTCACGTTCTGTTACTAAGTTGGGAAGAAGGGTAAGGGACTTCTACATTTACTTGCGCCATATTTATATGCACGGTGAACAAATAGTGCCACTCTCATTTCGGTAGCCGTATCCCTGAGCGGAGCCGGGGCTAGTACGGACATGTCTCGTCGGTACCTTTGAACTTGACGCCAGGGGCTGGTCCCCTGGCGCCTGGTCCTTTGTCCAATAAGAGAATGAACTATTATGGGCTATAGTAGGCTAAAGGGATATTCCGTGTATATGTACAAAGAATATACAAGGGATATCAAACGATATACAAATATTATGCAATATATATCAATCAATAAATACATATATTCGGTTTAATCTGACCCTTTGTAACATAACTCAACATAAAACATTTTTTTGTGTCAAAATATATTCCAAAACTGTCCTTCACCTTGGAAGGCATTCTATCTTGCATGCCCAAACACACTCCTAAGCAGGGCTGTCTCTATATACCTGTACGGCACAGCCTGCTATAACTTTGAATTGGGTGTATATACAGAGTATCACAAATAACCAAACGTTATGCTCGTCTGAACATTTATGAGTTACGCAGTGATGTCTAATGATGTCAGAAAAGTAAACCTTACCTTTATGGCTGTGCTCATCGTTGCTTCCACGGATACAGTGAATAAAAAATCAAGAAATATGAGGGGAACGATAATATAATTTATTCAATACATTAAGAGAAAATAATAGGAGTATATAGGTACTGTAGCACCAGTTTGTTTTACTTCCTCTTTGGGCAGAGATGTTGGTGACAGTGGAATGCAAGTGGAACATCGTCCAACTCTCTGCGTAGGAGAATGATGCCTAAATAAGTGAGTGGTTTTCAGATCATCATCCCCTCTCCAGCAGGGACTTCCTCCGGCAGTGTCTCACACCCCCCAGGAGAGGGCAGTGTGTAGTTGACGAGGTCATCCAGAGAGAGAATGTGGCAACTAATAAAAAAAAAAGGCATTCTATTCTATAGAAACGGGGGGAGAAACACCTTCTCCACAGAGGTCACAGTGCAGTGGTAAGGATATCATTACAACCTGTCGAAATAGGAAGATTGCAAAGGAAGCAATCAATGGCACACAGCCAGAGGAAAGCAAAGACACGTGCTGTAACGTTTTGTTTGAGAGAGAGAGAGAGAGAGAGAGAGAGAGAGAGAGAGAGAGAGAGAGAGAGAGAGAGAGAGAGAGAGAGAGAGAGAGAGAGAGAGAGAGAGAGAGAGAGAGAGAGAGAGATAGAGAGAGAGAGAGAGAGAGAGAGAGGCAAAGCCCGAGCCATGATAAACGGTATGGCCCTCCTGGTGATTGTTAGGGGGAGAAAAACAGAGTGGGTTGAAGGCAACCTTGTTCAATACGACAGTGAGAGCAGTGGGTCGTATTAACCGTGGCTGCACGGCAGAGAGCAGGGGTTGGGGGGCGAGCAGTCGTAGATCATGAGAGCCCTCTGCTGACAGACAGATCCTGTCTTTTCCTGAAGACAAAGTTTCATGATTACATTACAAAAATTTGTATTTTGATAAAGATCTGACTGATATTATGCAGCCTAATTCTGATACATTTCCCTAGGTGAGACATAATTTTTTTTACTATACTATACAACCTAGGCTACAGTATTCTCCTTTCTGAAATTAAATGAGATGAAGTCTGTGATTTTGTGTGATCGTCCCATTACGGTCCTCAATACGACATTGTAAATAGTTTTACTGTAAGATATAGGCTACACAATGAACACAGAACAATCGCTGGAACAAAGACAACGTGTTGCACATCAGACCTTGAAGACTCACACCCAGTCAGACCCAGGGAACAAGCTATAGCTCGGATATGTTCCATTGGTCTGACGTCTCAGGCTACTCAAGAGTTGATTTGGCACATTGTCAAACCTCTTAACTCATTCAGCGCCATCGCTTAATGCGCCAGAGGGCGCTAGAACGTCATCGCTTTAATCAATGGGGAGACTGCGAGATTTGCGAGCGCTTAAAATATATCTTATATTATAGCTATGGGTCTAATACACCCGTCGATTGTCAGTGAGTTGCTTCCAGTCAACATGCACAAAACAGATTGTTTTTTCATCCCTACATTTCCGTGTTATACCGTTTTGAATATGAGTATAAGGGCTGACCCCTATTAGTCGAATAGTCGACTAACCGATCCTAAGGAGCCGTAGTCGACTGCCAACCTCTTAGTCGAATGCAAACAAATAAAAATAAAATCATTATAATTAGTTATTTATTTATAAAAAAAATTAAAAATAAAGTATCATTCTTTCCAAAAAAAAGAGGCCTAGAAGCGTGGCTAACGCTAATGGCACGCATACCAGAGGCTAACTGCCTATGAAAACAGGCACAGAGGCACTGAAAGAGGATTTCACCCATCTAATGAACACACTAGACTAGACAAATATCAACATGTATCCATCAGTGGACCAATTGCATGCTTTCGCAGAGAACAAGAAGCCTTCCGTCGACTCCTTCAGACATTAAGCACCCCCACAGCCCAAATGGAATGATAAAAAAATTAAATAAAAAAATTATACTTATTTATTTCCATTATTTTTCTTTTCATAGTCGACTAATAGTCGACTATCGGCTAATTTTGGCGACTACAAGTCGACTATACAAATCCTTAGTTGGGGACAGCCCCTTTTGGTGATTCTTAGTAATCCCAGGAAAAGACGCGATAATAGCCCTTTAGTGGAATACACTAAACACGTTGACATTTTTTGCCTGATTATCGAATCTTCCTGAAATCAACGCTAGATTATCATAATTTTTTTTTCGATCTACTTTTTCTCCCCATTTTAAATTTTTTCTCCCATCCCAATTTCGTATTATCCAATTCTACCCTCCCCTGTCTCGAACGTTGTTAGACCATGCCTCCCACTGGTTGGCTGCAATGTGGACGAAGCCTTGCATCAGGTGTCCCCTCCGGTACACGAGGAGGCAGCCGTCACATCTTTTCACCTGCACAGCGTGATCTCTCAGCGGCGAGGAGTAACGCGTGGGAGGCTCACGCGTTGCTTCCTGATTCTGCTGTACAGGCGCACCAACCGACGTGTAAGTCGCTGTCCACAACGTCCGATCCCCACCCACCTGCTTTCCCACCCCCTAAAACTGCCAATTGTATTAGTATGAACGACCAGCCAAGCCGGAAGCAACGCCAAGAGCTGACTAGATTATCATTATTATCCTTCCTCATGCATACATGAAATGGCCCTCGTAGCGAGGCGCTCCCCCCGCCACCTCCTGCACTCAACGGTAAACAGCCACACACACACACACAGACAGCGTCGATCGCGGTAGAAAGAAATATCAGATCAATGCAAGATTTTATATATAGAGTCCTTACCTGGTCTCTGATGTAATGCAATAGAAATAATCCAATTATCTGATCGCTATTCCAAATACTGGTCGTGGAGGTTCGTCCCACATTACCGAGCATTACACATGAACGGGCGGGCGGGGTTACTGTTCCATGCCATCGTTGTAAAGGCCTGCCTTGTCTGAGTATTTAAACCCCGCCTGCACGGCTCAGATCGGCCCTGAAAAGAAACTACACCATTTCTAATAGAGTGCAATACCGGCTGGAAGGCGTAGGCGGCGGTATTTGCCCTTTTGCGAGCTCAGACCCATTCCCAATGATAACATCAGGCTGGATGGATGAAAATGAATGGATATAGCTAATCAAATAAATAACGATTAAAACCCGACTTTACTCATGATTGGCGCTGAGCGGTTGGCGAGTTAACCCGACTTTACTCGTGACTGGTTGTAGAAAAACTTGTAACTCACGTATGTCTGTAGTAGTTGCAATATCCAAAAGTAGTTTATCCAAAAAAATTGGTATGGCTGAAAAAAGGTCTTGTGTAGTTCATGTCCAAATTTCATAAAAATCTGTTCAGAAATGAGTGATTAGAAGCGGTTTTGGTGAAAAGTGAAAAAAGAAAGAGCTCTGAAAACCATTTCCTCATTGACTTCAATGCTATCGACGGAGAATTCTCTTCCTGTTTTGCCTTGTGACTTTACAACTAAATCCCTGATCCCTAATTCCCAGGTGGGGTACCATTGGAAAGCCACACTCATTCGTTACAACCCTGTCCAATAATTTACGAGATCGCCAAATGATTGACAGAGGTAGAGCCTCGGAAGTCGGGAGTGGTATTTGAAGAAATAGAAAGTCAGCCGTGTACTTCAGCGCACGCCGAACATATCGCCATGTAACTCGAGAACCACTGAACGGATGTTGTCGCCTGAAAGGGCAATCGACAGTATAAAAAAATATGCACATCCGAGCCGCTAGAGGTCGCCAAAGTGGCGTGTCGCGCTGGTGGGCAACCTTATTGTGATATGCTTTCTATCAGGTCTAATTGATTCAGTTTGCACTCCAGGAAATCACTGAGGCAGGAAGATAAATCTAAAGTAGATGTATCATGGTTTTTAATATTGAACTTATCAGGGAGGTTGTGCAGTTATAAATGATGGGAAATAATATTTTTAATAAGGTCTGGTTTGAACCTACCATTCTAAGCTTGCAACTAGAACTTTTGCATTGTAATTATTATGGACAATGTTTCGATCCCAATGGAGCAGGTCCAAAAAACAGTGTAGGGAACGTGGCATAATTAATTGCAAGACCCCTGCTCAGCCTAATAGGGCATAAGAAATATTGCATACAGTAGAAAACAAAAACAATACCAAATAGATTATATCTCATGAATAGATTCACAATGTACTGCAGAGCATTATTATACATACTCACATACAGTAAGTAGCCTACAGAACAAGACCTCATTAAAAAAACTGATGGCCACCATTTCTATAGGGAGGTGTAGTCTGACGTCACTTTAGTTTCCTGCGCGGTCCACCCATATAGGGATTTATCATTGGGAAAATGTATTATCGGCTATTGTAATAATTCTGCCTCATGAACATTGGCAAGCTTTCCATATTTTGCACAAAATGAGTTCCCCTTCTATCACTAACATTATTGTTTAAGCATTTTTGGTTGAAATAAATGTAGTTATAAGGTTTTTAATTTGTCGTTAAAAATAACTACACTTACCAGTAGAACGCCTGCCGTTCAGTGCTGTCGCCTAATACAGCCAGGAGTCTACGCTGTGGTGACGTCAGTCAGCAGCGCCAAAGTGAGTGTAGTTCCTCAGTGAACGAAAACATAAACGTTGTTATTTTGCTACAATTAATTGCGAATTTGTTCATGTTGAGCTATAGATTGTGGATGAATACACACAGAAAGGTACACCATGCCAATGTTCATGCTTTATTTGTTTTAAATGAGACGATTTAGAAATGGGTCCATTGGAAATACATGGCGATTTCAAGAGGGGTGGAGGCGCGCGGGAAACACCAATGACGTAACCACTACACCTCCCTATTGACAGCGCTAGAGGCTTTCTGAACAATGAAGACTATTGCAGATGCAAACAATACAGAACAAATGTCAGACCAGAGAAAATGTGTTCACACTTCAGGAAAACATCATGTCACTGTGGTATTCTGTGGAGGACATGCAGTTGACGGCATATTTCTCTAGAAACAAAACAAATACAAGAAAACACAAATCCCTGACAGAAGCATCTCCCTTTAATCCCACTTCTCGCCGGGTAATCAACCCATGGGACTGGTGTAAATATGAAATCAAACTATACTTTTCAAACTCGGTACAGAAAAATCTAAAAGGTGTCGTTACCGTGTGTGTTGGTGAGGCCGCTGGTACTCATTAGTTCTGTCGACACATCTGCTTCCATTTTCACGGGTACATCTGGTGCTAATTAATGGGTCATCGACTATAGGTGCTTGGGAGGAAATAGTGAAAAATTACGACTGATGATTGCTTTGTACCAAACACGCACAGGTTAGTGATTAAAAGGCCTGAACTTGGTTGCAATGATCCCTGAAATTGGACGGATATGTGAAAGGGCTGGATGACGGCCTGCTATTGTTATTATAAAATCAATAGGACTTTTTAGGACTTCATGCAGGGCTTTACGCGGCCTTGTCCTGAAATAATAAAGGTGTTAAGGTTTGCGACACCTGTCTCATAGATAATCAAACATTGCTATTTCTCAGTGTGAATCTAAAGTGAGCCTCTGCCTCTGAGGAGTATTTACTCTGTTTGCCTTTGTGAGGCTGTGGCCTCTCTGGTAATCTACAGCAAATATTTGTCTGTTTGTCTGTCTTCTCTATCTGTCTACCTGGTCAATTATTAAGAGTGAATCATGTTGCAGAACAGTCTTCTACAACGGTCACATTTTTACAAAATACGTTACAACATGAATAAACCCAATGTGAGTAGGAACAGGAAAAACACAGAATTTTACATTCATCCTTGCATTCCCCATATTTAATATGTTAGCCTAACATACTGTATTAAATATTAGCCTAACATACTATTACATATGAATATGAGTTGTGCTTCCAAGAGGAGTTAACAAAAAAAAAAACATGCTTTTGAGTGGAGGAGATCTTTAAAAGGAACACGCCAACATTGGAACATGGCATGAGCATGAAGCTAAGACTCTTGTGGAATCAAGGAGCCTCCATGTGCCATCATGTGTGATGGTGTGAGTTCTCATAGGAGCTCTTTAATTTCTTTTACCTTGACCTCACTGTATAGCATGACCTATTGTGACCCAGCGTCATGAACATTTGCACTAAGAAATCTAGAGACCCGGGTCATTAGGAGGAGGTACAGTATGGCTTCCTAGGTAAATTGACAATACGTGAGATTTCCTGAGCCATTTTACGAAAGGCACGCCCGCTAAAATGGCTCATTTCGGCAGGAATCTCACATATCGAATCATATTCAAATCGCAACATGTTCTTCTTGAGGGTCTCAATGGGTCTCAATTTGGAGTGATTTTCCTTGAAATTTCTCAGTGGGTCAAAACATGACTGAAAAGTGTATCCAAAACTGTGTCCAAAATTGCATCAACCCAAAACTTTGTGTTGCAACTTATAACTAATAACTAAGCTTGGGAATGGCCATCATTGGTATATCGATGATAATGTCCCAAGCCCTTACAGTATATACACTCAAAACCTTCAATATTTGAATCGGCAAAATTCAAAACATATGTTTGTTATACATTTTTTATGAGAAGAATATATTGACACAGTGTTGAGTTACATCTCAAATCAACCTCCAGGGTCTCTGCTTTCTGATAACACTTCTTGACCTTGTAACCCCCCCCCCCCCCCCCCCCCCCCCCCCCCCCCCCCCCCCCCCCCCCCCCCCCCCCCCCCACAACCACCAGGACCCCGCCCCCTCTCACAGGACTAATGCAGGGGGATCACATCTCTAGCCTCAGGGGGGATTCAGAGAAAAAACCCAATATCTGTGAACAGGATGCGTATACATAGTAGTGACCATTATACATATTGTATTGATACAGTATATTGACAAATGACACATGCTGACATGTCTGTCTGATCGTGGCTCTGTCTGCACATTAATCAAGCTTATTCCATTACCTTTTAAAAGCATGAACGTTTTTCAAAAACAACCTTTGCCATTATAGTGTACTATCTATCTATCTATCTATCTATCTATCTATCTATCTATCTTCTATCTATCTATCTATCTATCTATCTATCTATCTATCTATCTATCTATCTATCTCTCTCTCTCTCTCTCTCTCTCTCTCTCTCTCTCTCACTCTCTCTCTCTCTCTCTTCTCTCTCTCTCTCTCTCTCTCTCTCTCTCGTCTCTCTCTCTCTCTCTCTCTCTCTCTCCTCTCTCTCTCTCTCTCTCTCTCTCTCTCTCTCTCTCTCTCTCTATCTACCTACCTACCTACCTACCTACCTACCTACCTACCTACCTACCTACCTACCTACCTACCTACCTACCTACCTACCTACCTACCTACCTACCTACCCACCTACCTACCTACCTACCTACCTACCTACCTACCTACCTACCTACCTACCTACCTACCTACCTACCTACCTACCTACCTACCTACCTACCTACCTACTACCTACCTACCTACCTACCTACCCACCTACCTATCTACCTACCTATCTATCTCTATCTGTTGTTTCTATTTATGGGAGCTTGTCACAGCTGGGTATTAAGCTGCGGCCCTCCCGGTGGGCGGTGCAGGTACAGGCCTTAACCATAATCCTGTGTGTGTGGCTGGTGTGGGATTACAGGTGACTGTGGTGTTTATCTCTCAACCAGCAGCTGGAGCCTGCCTGGCTCCACCGTACCGCCCTCTCAACCTCTTCAAGCCTCGTAGTGTAACACCTGCTGTGTGTGTGTGGTGTGTGTGTGTGTGTGTGTGTGTGTGTGTGTGTGTGTGTGTGTGTGTGTGTGTGTGTGTGTGTGTGTGTGTGTGTGTGTGTGTGTGTGTGTCTGTGTGTGTGTGGGAGTCTTTGAAGAAATATCCCTGTATATTCAGTAGGTGTAGGTGGGTGGTGGTGATCGGCGGCGGTGACGATAGCAGTTGGATTTCATACAGAGGATTAGTACTATCCCTCTTCCAGAGCTGTATTCGTTGTTAGGAGTGCATTCCAGAGTCGTATGTTGTTATGTGTGTATCGTCATGTATGTTGTGTTGTGATTTAAAGTCCCAATCCCGATTTTATTTTTTATTTTTGAAAATGTTATAATATTCACATACATTCTGAAAGAGTTTGATGTGTACAGTAGATGGAAAATACACTTTTAGGAACTCTCCTAACCCATTGTGAATCAGAATATACATTTGTTTTTCTGTTGTTAGTCCTTGTATCAAGAGCCCAGTGAATTAATTAGAGAACAACAAGGCCACATAGGAGCAAACTCACAAAGAATGGATTGCGGCCGCTAATACTGTATGTTTTAGGGCTATTTGCACAGGCAAACCTTTGTGAATTTGCCCCTATTGTGTCATGGATGCAAAGTGTATTTCCTGTGAGCCGCCACTAGGGGAAGAGCTAGGGGAACTGTGACTGAGTTACTAAGTTACTGAGTTATTGAAGCTCATGAATTAGCGTTGTCTCCCGGTCTTGGAACAACATTGTAAGAAGAACGTTGGAAATTGCATCTCATCCTCATCATCATATTATTCCAGTTGTCGGGATGCAGCATTATAGCCTAAATTCATACCCCGTATCACCTGGGTGGGCCTCAACTAAAGCAGTCCTTCACGTGGACCCCAGGAAGAATAGCTGTCATCTGCGTGATGCCCAATGTGGATCTGAATAAACAAAATGTATTCTTAGTCAACTAACAGCCCTAGGACTTTGTCAACTTAATCAACAGATCTGTAGAATTGTGTTTTCCACATGTGTTTGCGTAGTCGGACTTGTTGATATTGAGTGCTCTACCAAGATGTGCTGACTGGTTGATATTGAGTTGTGTGGAGGAATAATAATACTGTCCTCTCCCTCAGGTGAGGTCTTTCACCCTTCCCCCCAAATGTTTACCCCCTCCCTTCCCCCAAATCTACAGTTCATGAATGGACTAATAATTTCCAAACTAAGTTTCGGTCGACTAAGGTCAAACTGATCCATTAATTGACTAAACAACTAAGAGGCAGCCCTAATTATATTCAACCACTGCTTGAACACATCCCCCCATTATGATCCATCAGGGCCAACGTCGACCTGACCGGCGGTGGTTTTAAGCTCAGAAAGGTTTAAATAAACCTTTACATTCTGGACCGAGTGGTAATTATGCCTGTAACCTTTTTATTAATGCCAGTTAAGATCTGAGCTTGTGGGATGTTCATATATTCATGCCTCGGGCTCATTGGTTAAGCATCGAAGGTATAAACCCTTAATGCTACAGCATTTTAACACTGTCAGTGCCGGCCATTTAACATTGAAAACCCTGTTGAGTGCCAGCATCCACTTCAATGATAGCGTTAAAAACGCATAATCTATGTTTTAAATTATGCCTATGTGTCTAATCTGTCCGTCGCTTATCAATGACTTGTTTGCAGTCAACATTGTCGAAACGGATTGTTTTTGAATCGGTTCATATCCTTTTTATAGCATTTCGAAAAGCTATTGTTTTCTCGAAAATTTCCGGAAAATAGAAAGATTCCGTCATAAACGGCATTTATTGGAATATTCTCGAATACACTAGACACGTTGTCATTTGTCGGCCTATTTATGAATCGTTTTCAAATAAACGCTAGATTATCGATAGTATATGTGTACTTATGCATGCTATAGAAGCGAGCTGAGAAATCGATTATCTTATTTCCTCAACAGCACACACACACACATACACACATACGGGACACGCTGAGATATAGGTCAAAACAGCTCCGATTACCCCAAGACTGGTAACATAGATTCCTTACCTTAGATCAGATGTTCTCCAAAAAGATTATTCCAATTCCTGATCGCCATTCCAAATATCGATCACGTTTATTGATTGATTATTGACTGCTGTAAATATATATTCCAGGCTGCTTTGCATCTCGCGATCACTTCCCTCTTCATCAGATCCCTCGCCAGCATAGTGGAGCCAGTAGGCTCCCCCCCACAGATCCACCAGTGTAATCGAATGGCCTGCAGTTACACAGGGATAGACGATAGGGGGCGGTATTTTCCCATCGGAGCTCCTAGAGGGGCTGCTGTACCAACGGAAGACTTGTTGATGCAATATGAATTCAGATCGCTAATAAAAAAAAACGACAATTAGCGTCGTCTGCACTCAACGGGGGGCATGACATGACGATATAACACGTCGCTGGCACTCAAAGTGTTAATACACACATTGGATCATCTCCCACCATTCAAACAGAGCATTTAGGTTATGTTTTTAAATGTTAGCGGTACATTAGCTGGAACACCACGACTCCGGCGGCTGTGTCCTATGGTTCATAAGACGGTTGGTGCACAGCTATTCACATACAGCTAGGTATGGGTACGATCAAATTTGAACCGATACCGGTACCTTTTTTCCATATTCCAAAAATGTAATCTACCTACCTCAGTTGTAAAAAAAACTTCTAATTATTTATTATCATTATTATTTATTTAGAAAATTTGTTAATATATATATTATATATAATATTGCAGCGAGCGTTGTCTGCATCTAGCTTTGTAAAGTGTAACCACACTTGCGACCGTTTTCGGCTTGCCATTGCCCCGACTGCTTTGTTGTTGAATCAAGTCAAATCCTAGGTAAGCGTGTATTGTAGCATGAACGTTGACTCGAACGTGCGGCACTACACTACAGGTGAATAGGGTAAAAAATGTAACTAATAGATAGATCACAATGAAACTTCCCCAGTTGATTACTTATATTAAGACAAGAGTTTTCTGAAATTGTATGTTTAAATATGCAAATGAGGCATGCTCTACTTAAATATGCACACATTTGCATATAATTCCAGGACAGAAATCTGAACATTGGATAAAGCCATTTTCAAAATTATAGTTTCATTTTGTTGACATATTAGAGCCAAATGTTATTACAGAGGGGATTTTGGATATCTCTTTTTATCACTCCATAAATCAGAAAATACTCCATTCAGTAAATTTTTATGGTAAAATTCCATATTTCGCCATGTTTTTAGGAATAGAATGTGATATAAATCAGGGTATGAATGCGATATCAACAAACCCTTCTGTAAATTCCTTCAGAACATAGATATGAATAGAACTGGAAGGTTTGGTGTATGTGAGTGCTACTGAAGTATGAGGAAAAACTCTTAAAACTCATTTTTGGGAAAACGCCTTCAAAGTTCTGTATTGTAAAATGCCATACTTTTTTTTTTAAACAGATATTTGCAAACACAATACCTAATTAAACCATTAGTAATTGTTTTTCCTTTATTAGTTATGTTTATATATGCAAATGAGGCACTTCCCCATTAAATATGTGCACATTTATGGATGCAATAAGGCAAAATTAGGGATGTCCGATATTATCGGACTACCGAAATTATCGGCCGATATCGGCATTAAAATGTGATATCGGAAAATATCGGTATCGGTTTTCAAATTTATTTAAATTTCTTTTTACATTTCTATAGAAATTATGTCCGATATTATCGGCCTACCGATATTATCGGCCGATATCGGCATTAAAATGTGATATCGGTATATCGGTATCGGTAAAAAAGTCAATATCGAGCATCCCTAGGCAAAATGAAGTAAAATAAACAACTAAATGTGTGTTTTTTTTTGATAATTTTTTTTTATTATTATTCACATGAAACAAGACAACACATTAAATACAATCACAATACATAGAACTTCACAAGAAAATAACAAAAACAATAATAATACAGAATAACAATTTATACAGACAAAGAGAAAAGAAAACAGAGTTCAACCTTCTAAATTTTAAATCCAAGGGGTACTATCCAATAAATGGTCTTTCCCAGTGTTCAGCCCCGATTCCCGGCTGTGTGACCCTATATTAATAAAACGTACATCTCCAATTCACCACAAGGACCACTTTTTGAGAACACGACCCGAAAACAGAGCAATGAACCTTCATGACAAAACAAAAACCTGTAGAGGTGTTCCATAGACTCACAGAGACCGTGTAAAAGTGACCAAACAGTGAAGAAATAGTTAAATAGCTGCCCCCCCATAAAATCCCCAGCTAAACTCAAGAGGACAAGACAAAAGACAAGACAGACAAAACATGTCCTCCTCCCCCTCCCAAGAGACCCCCGGACTCACCCGAACACGCACCTCAACCCCGCTCAGCCGCACACGGCGGTCCTGACCTTTTCGGCTGCTGCAAACCACAGGTCAATACCTGCCTGTCCCACCCCAATCACCCGCACCGTGGATATCTCAAGATAAATCACATCCAATAGTGTTAGGGACCAGTTAATCACTGTAAGCTTCTCAGGCTCCTTCCACCTCATTGCTATTAGCTTCTTCGCTGCTGTGACACCCGCTAGGACAACCCTTTTTAGTTGAACGGACGCAGGTAGTGTCGTTATATCTTTCAGGAGTAGCGTAACAGCTGTGAATGGGATAGTTAAGCCACACAGATCTGAAAGTTTGTCCGTTATTGACCTCCAGAAGCGGGCCACTGGTGGGCAATCCCAATACATATGCATATAAGTGCCAGTGGCCTTTTGAGAGCACAAAGTGCACAGAGAGTCGGTTATCAGTCCCATAGCAAATAGCTTCCTAGGTGTAAGATAGGTCCTATGAATATAATTAAAATTAATTTGCTGGTGATTGGGGTTGCGGGAAGATAATGCCACATTTGCCCAAACATCATCCCAGTCAAACTCGGGGTCCAACTCCGGGATATCCACACGCCAGATTGTATCCAATGATACATTTTTATACGTGGACTGAATTAAGAGCGTATAAAAGTCTGAGACAAACCCTCTGGAGGTCGTCCTGTCCACTATGAGCCTGAGGAAGGGGTGTGGTTGCAAAGCTTGAGCCCACAGCACGCCATGCGCCCTCAGCGCTGACCTTAGTTGAAGGTAAAGAAAAAAGGACTCGCCGGGAAGATCATAAAATTCTCTTAAGTCCTGAAACGCACGGAGGCCGTTCTTATCATAAATATCCTCCAGAGTATGAACTCCCCTCCTCTGCCATTGAGGAATATTAACCGGCTTGTGCCCAACAAGTAATTGCTGGTTATTAAAAATTGGAGAGTCCAGGTGCCATGGGCATATAACCCCACACGACCTCTGTACATTACGCCACATTTGGATCACGTGAGTTATGATCGGTCCATACCTCAGCCGGCATTTCGAAATAGAGACAGTGGAGTACACCACATCCTGCAATCTTAGCGGTGAGACCGAGGCCGCTTCTAAGGTGCGCCAAGATACAGCATCTACAGGGTCTAGCCAGCACATCAGAGGTCTCAGTGAGAAGGACCAGAAATAAAGCTTAAAATCAGGGATTGCGAGGCCCCCATCTTGTTTCCTACATTGAGTAGTAGCTCTTTTGATTCTCGGGCGTTTGTTATTCCAGATAAATTTAGATACCATCGATTGTACCTTGCGCCAGTGGTCTATTGGAGGGGGCAGGGGGAGCATTGAGCTAACAAAATGTATCCTAGGCAGAACGTTCATTTTGATTATGGAAGCTCGGGCTTGAAGGGAGTTAGGAAGGGACGACCATCTGTCTAGATCCTGGCGTATTTTATCATAAGTACCCGTGAAGTTGTACTTAGTAGTTTGACTCAGCGTGGGGAATATCTCTATACCTAAGTATTTAAAATGTTCCACTATGGGGATATCAGCTGGTAGTCGCACCGCCTTGGCCAGCTCATTAAGAGGTAGGCAGGCTGATTTGTTCCAGTTAATCTTAAAGCCTGACAATTTACCAAAGTCGTCGATTATTTCCAATAATTTTGTGGCCGACCGGGAAGGGTCATCCATAAAAATCAGTAGGTCATCCGCATAGAGAGCAATTTTGTGTGGTGTATTATTGATCATTATGGGGACGATGTCCTCTGATTGCCTAATAAATTGGGCCAATGGTTCGAGGGAAAGCGCAATTAGTCCCGGGCTCAGAGGACAACCCTGTCTAGAAGATCTGGAGACTGGGAAAAGTGTGGAACAGTTTTTGCCTGTCAGTATCATTGCCGACGGCGAGGCATACAGGACTTTAATCATATGAATAAAATTCTTTCCCAGACCCATGACCTCAAGTACCTTCCACAGGTATGACCATTCTAGTCTGTCAAACGCCTTCATGGCATCCAAAGACAGAACAGTGGACAGAGCTGTATTGTCTTTACTGTTATCGACTACATGCAACAGCCTCCTAAGATTATCTGCAGCCAGGCGCCCCGGGATAAAACCAGTTTGATCGCAGTGTACCAATACCGTCATAAATCTCTGCAGGCGGCGGGCCAGCACCTTGGCAAACACTTTTAAATCGGCCCCGAGAAGACTCAAGGGCCTATAGCTACCACAATCATTGGGATCTTTGTCCTTCTTGAGAAGTCAAGAAATCAGAGCCATGTTGACATCTCTTGAGAACTCCCCCTGTTCGATAGCGTAATTGATCATATCGAGCATCAATGGGCCCAGTTGGTCCCAGAAAGCTAAATACACCTCGGGTGGAATGCCATCCCAGCCTGGTGCCTTACCCCTCTGCATTTCAGCGATCGTCTCCCTTAGTTCCATAAGGGTGATCGGTTTCCCCAGTTCCTTAGCCTCTTCCTCAGAAATGTGGGGTATCTCAAGCCCGCCAATGAACGATTCAAATTTAGAGTCGTCGAGATTAACCTCTGAGCTATATAACTGTGAGTAAAACTCTTTAAAAGTGTCGTTGATCTTTTTCGAATCAGTAGTGATTGTACCCTGTCGCGTCTTGATCGAGGGGATATCCGAGAAATGATCATTCAACCGTATTTTCATTGCCAATAGATGGCTAGGCCTGGAGCCGTGAAAGTAGTAATTTTGCCTTGTCCTATGTATCAAGAACTCAGACTGTTGTTTAAGTATGGAGTTTATTTCCTTCTTGACTATCTTACGTTGTGTGTTTAGTCGTTCACTATAGTTAGTTTGCAAAGATGCGTATAGATCCGCATATAATGTTTCCAGTCCTTCTAGTTTTTTTGATCGGGATTTACGTAAGTTGGAGGAGAAAAGTGTGACATGACCCCTGATAAATACTTTCAATGCGTTCCATAGGACCCTGGGGTCATCGACCATGCCAACATTGATCTGCAAGAATTCAGCTAGTTTACTCCCGAACTCAGAGCAGAAATCGTCGTTCTTTAATAAGGTTGAGTTAAAACGCCACCTGAGAGCTCTCGTGGAGAGCCTGCCAAAGGTTGCCACAAGGAAAATCCCCTTGTGGTCCGAGAGAGCCAGGGGAACCAATGAGACATCGAAACTATCAAACAAATTAGGGGATGCGAATGCATAGTCTATTCGAGAGAAGGTTTTGTGTCTGGCAGACAGGTGAGAGTAATCCTTGAGGGTGGGATTGGATAAGCGCCATAGGTCTGCGAGCCCAGTGTCCTGGGCCCACATCCTGAGGGCCTTAGAGGACCGTTTTTGGTCGCTTGTTTCAGAGGGCCCGGACCTATCCATCTCCGCATCCCAGCACGCATTAAAATCGCCACCCACAATGAGAGCGTATCCAGTAAGTTCCAACATATTCTTCGTGATTGTATTATAGAACGCTGAATCAAATGTGTTAGGGGCATACAATGCTATTATTGCCATCTTCCTATGAGAGAACTCAACTTTTGCTATAGTAATCCTTCCCTCCGTGTCCGACCACACATCCAGGACTTTGATATCAAGGTTACGTCTTGTAACTATGACGACTCCTTTCGTCTTATCATCGGCTGAGGATGAGGAGATAACGTGATATTGTCGATTTGCTAGCCTTGACACATCACCCACCAATAAATGCGTCTCACTAAGGAGAGCAATGTCAATATTTCTTCTCTTCAATAACCAAAGGACACTGGCACGCTTATGTGGGGCGTTAAGACCTCCTGCGTTCCAAATTAAAATATTCAATTTAGCCATGGTCGAGTTTGTCTAAATGCGTAGAGAACATACCAGTGCAGCCAGGCTGAGTACAGAGGCGCTGATCCAGGCGGGCCCAGACGGTCAATCCCAGGAGTTCAGAGGAGGAACAATTACACACATATAAGACAACAGTACATAAAACACATAAAAATACCACCCCAGTTACAACCCCCCCTCCTTCTACTCTAAACCCTAACCCACCCGTCCTATTATAAGCCCTCCTATACCCACTCTCCAATCTCCTCCCTATGCCCCATCCACTAAGGATGGTCATCTTCCTATCATTTCCCACTGGAGTCATGAATCCAATAAGATGCTCCCCACTCCGACCCCCCTCTAGATAAACCCCTGATTAAACCCCACTAGTCCAATAAACACAAATAATAATAAAAATAAAATTCAATAAAGATATCGGTCGAAAACCACCTGAGCCTTGGCCCTAACATGAGATAACCATAATGGAAAAAATAGCCATTATTATATAATAACTCAACATCACCCCTGCAACCATCTATTTCCGAGTCTGCGCATCAACGTCGCAATGTTATAGCACAAATGGATAAAGGAAAATTCAAAACAAAATTAAATTAAAGCATACCAGCAGATAGTCTAAGGCAGGATCGGATCACAGGTAAATTGTGCAAACAGATACGACAATAATAAGAAAGGGAAAAAAGGGGGTTATGGTCAAAGTGCACACCTGTAACAGCCCCTCTGAACAGGCACAACGGTTGGAATGACATAACCTATGTAAGAATAGAATTAAACACATTCATTAACCCGGGGATGGTAATAAGCAATACCTGACACAACCTGTTATCATATATTGTTTATATATATATTCAAACATTCATTCCCCAGTATTACTTGCAGCAATTCCGGCATGGTCTCAGAGAGACGGCCTTCCCCGCTGCCCTCCGGTACTCCAACAATCCTGATGTTGTAGCGTCTCTCCCGGGACTGTATTTCCACAATTACCGACTGTAGTTTGGCAACTTCGGCCTGCCTAGCCAGCAGGGAGAGCTCCAGATCCGCCATCTTCTCGCCCTGTAATGAGGCCTCCGTCGTTAGCGCAGCTAGTTCGATAGCATTAGCCGAGGAGACAGCGCGCAGCGACTCCATCTTGTCTTTCAACGGGACGACCGCCAACATTATTTCCTCTGATATCTCTCGATGAAGGTTATCACAAAAATCCGCCAGCACTTTTCTTTGTGTTTCAGCGAAGCGTGTCTCAGATTCTGCATGGAGCTTGGTCATGACCGAGAGCACAGCTTCGCTTATCTCCCCGACACCGGGCGATGGTGCGGCCAGGCCCGGTGGTGGTTTGCTGGCTGGAGCGCTCATGGATCTGGTTTCCACCACCGACATCGCAGAAAGTCGAAAAAAGTTGACGACAGTAGTTGAAACTCGACGACTTAACAAGCAGACAAAAAACAAATAAAAATAAAATAAAGACTAATGGGGAAAAACGTATATTCCGCACGGTAGAAGGGAGCTCACGTGAAACACGTCTACTCCATAATCGCCAAGCTCCGCCCCCAGTCACAACTAAATGTGTGTTATTGACGTTTTATTGTCACTAGTTTCATAGAAGACATGTTTAGGAAGCAAAATATATCAAAATCTCAAAATCAACAAAAAAAAGTATATTGGTGTCTCGCCTTAGGTTTCATTTCGCGGTAAACGAAACGTTGACGTCATCGGACTTACATTACATTTTATTTGTTTGTGCATTACCGAAATGTGGCACCGGTGGATCTCACGTGAATCGGTACTCGGTAGTACCGACGTGATTCGGTCGATACCCTTAAAAGTACCGGATTCGGTACCCATCCCTACTCACGACAGGACACCCCACTTGCGTTCCCCCGCTGGGCGGAATCCTACCTCTTTTGTGGGTTTTGCGAAAGAGGGATGACTCATACAACGACATGCAGCCCTCATGATTGCCATGCACTTGCAAGGCCTTATTTCACGTCAACCCCCAGCACTTTAAAGCACATTCGCACTCCAGCTAAGATAGAGTCCTCCTGATTAGCTTGTCAACGCCCATCCCCCCCTGCAGTAATAGGAATCCAGAATCCTGAGTGTGTTTATCAACCAAATGAAAGTAATGGAGGTACACACACACACACACACACACACACACACACACACACACACACACACACACACACACACACACACACACACACACACACACACACACACACACACACATACACACACACACACACAAGATACGGCTTGGCACAAGAGGAACAGAAAAACAAATTTGCCGGCTATCACTTACTGAATAAGAAGTGGGGAGGAGAGGGACAGATAGTGGAGAGAGAGAGAGGCAGAGAGCATGGAGAGAAGGAGAAGAAAGAGGACGCCTTAATCAAAAGGCAGACAAAACTGACTGCCCACGCTGCATGCAAAAGCCTCCCTCCCCCCGCAGACTTTAATGAACAAGTGTCTCAAGGTGCCTGCAGTCGGTTTTTGAAGTCACACACACACACACACACACACACACACACACGCACACGCACACACACACACACGCACACGCACACGCACACGCACACACACACGAACACGAACACACACACACACACACACACACAGACGCACACACGGACACACACACACACACACACACACACGGACACGGACACACACAGACACACACACACGCACACACACACACACACACCCACACGCACACACATACAGTATAAATATATATATTGTCTATTCAATTAGAGAGACACCTCTAAATTGGCCTCTTTGGAGAGCGAGAGAGAGAGTGGGCAGACGAGGAGGAGGAGGTGATGACTGCAGATGCTAATAGCACGAGTCTTGAGGGACGGACCCTCGTCTCCGGGCTGTCAGAGCCTGCTGAGGGGAATCCACTACAGTCGTCGTCTTACCGGCCAGACAGCCTGCGATCTGAGGTGGGGGGGGGGGGGGACGGACGCTCTTTCTAGCAATCAAAAGGCAAGCAAATGGAGGGGAAAGGACAGAGAGAGAGAGAGAGAGAGAGA
>NC_140179.1:71524892-71619892 GCF_963971535.1 Notolepis coatsorum
AAAACTTGGAACTTGAAAAAGATCTGTTTAAGGTAGAAAAAAAAGAGAGAAAAAATGTGATTCAGACTGTCCAGGTCCGCTCCCACCACAGAGCTTGCTTTTTGACCAGTTTGTTTATTTTGTGTGTGTTGGTGTTGCCCCCCGAGCATACCACAGCGAAGAAGAGGGCACCAGCAACCACAGACTGGTAGAACATCTGCAGCAGTTTGCTATACCTGAGCCTTCTCAGGAAGAACAGTCTGCTCTGTCCCTTCCTGTAGGGCCTCGATGTTGTTCGTCCAGTCCAGTTTACTATCACTTGACCCAGGGTTGTTCCCAGCCTAGTGCGACTCAAGGTTCTTTGGTAGACTATTGCATTGGTCCATTCATTGAAGATGAACGCAATGCGACATCTTTACTAGGCGCACCCACCAACAGTGCAGGTGCTGAACTGCTGATCCCAATGTATAGGTAAAAACCATATTATGCGTTTACATCAATAAATAAATGGCAAAAAAAGAATTATCTCGCACGCTAACGCGCGCTCGCATTAATTGGGGGCCCACTAATACATTATTTCATGGGGCCCGGAATCTACAGCTACGCCCCTGCATGTGGATATAACTTGTATGGTATGGTATGGTATGGTATGGTACAGTACAAATTATATTTTATACATGTGGATATAACTTGTATGGTATGGTACAGTACAGTAATGAGTATATGATACATGTGGATATTGCTGGTATGGTATGGTATGTCAAGTCAAGTCAAGAGTTTTAATTGTCACGGCATACAAGTATACAATGAAATGCGGGTGGTCTTGCCCGCGACGATGTGCAATACAGTGGTACAACATATAATAGAATCCAATAAAAATACAGTGGTACAACATATAATAGAATCCAATAAAAAACAACAGTGCAATAAACAGGTAATATGGTGTGACATCTCGGTATCTGTACATAGTATTTACAGAGCATATAGGACATGCTAGGTAGCTTTAGTAGTGCAATACACTGTTCCTGTTGTTATACTAATTTAAGTGGCCTTTCCTCTTGGCCATAAGTGTGCGTGTGTGCGGCATGAGTGTTAAAGTGGCTGCTAGTGTGTGAGCATGCTCAGCGTGCGTGTCGTGTGTGTGCTTGTGTGTGCTTGTGTGTGGATAGTTCAGTTTCTGTGGCTCTCAATGTTCATTGTTCAAGGCTCTGATGGCCTGGGGGAAGAAGCTGAGCTAAGCCTCTCCGTCCTAGTAGCTGGGGTTCGCAGGCGTCTGCCTGACCTCAGCAGCTGGAACAGGCTGTTATTGGGGTGGTGGGGGTCTTTCATTATTCTGCAGGCTCTGGATTTGCACCTCTTGTTGTATAGAACCTGCAGGGTAGGTAGCGCAACGCTCGGCTGAGCGCACCACTCTCTGTAGGGCCTTCTTGTCCTGTGCCGTGCTGTTTTCCATACCAGGCAGTGATGTTTCCGGTCAAGATGCTCTCTACAGCTCCTGAGTAGAAGGACTGGAGTATCTTCCCCGATACTCTGAACTTCCTTAACTGTCTCAGGTGGTAGAGGCGCTGCTTCGCTTTCTTTACTACTGTGTCTATGTGTGTTGACCATGTCAGATCCTCTGAGATGTGGACCCCCAGGTACTTGAAGCTGCTCACCCTGTCCACGGTAGCCCCGTTAATCATCAGTGGTGTGTGTGTCTCCTGCTGTCCTCTCCTATAATCCATGATCAGCTCCTTGGTTTTACCAATGTTCAGGAGCAGGCTGTTGTCCTGGCACCAACGTTCCAGTACCTCAACCTCCTCCCGGTAGGCCTTCTCGTCGTTGGCCGAGATCAGCCCCACCACCACCGTGTCGTCTGCGAACTTCACTATGGGGTTGGAGCTGAACTTGGCCACACAATCGTGTGTGTAGAGTGAGTACAGCAGGGGGCTTAGAACACAGCCCTGGGGGGACCCGATGCTCAGGGTGATGGTGTTGGAGGTCTGACCCCCCACCCTGACCGCCTGGGGTCTTTCACTCAGAAAGTCCAGTACCAGGGCGCTCAGGGCGGAGCTCAGACCTAGCTCGATCAGCTTGTGTGGTATGGTATACAAATGATATATGATCAGATACATGTGCCCATCTGTTGAATCCATGTCTGTAAATATGACCCTGCATGCGTGAATCCCCTTTGTGTGTGAGAACATGGTAGAGGTCATGGAAGCTAAACTTCTTACATGTGAACGGCAGAGAGAGAGA
Organism: Notolepis coatsorum; assembly: GCF_963971535.1. NCBI lineage: Eukaryota > Metazoa > Chordata > Actinopteri > Aulopiformes > Paralepididae > Notolepis > Notolepis coatsorum. Next base: position 71,527,110 of record NC_140179.1, read on the forward strand.
GAGAGAGAGAGAGAGAGAGAGAGAGAGAGAGAGAGAGAGAGAGAGAGAGAGAGAGAAGAGAGAGAGAGAGAGAGAGAGAGAGAGAGAGGGGAGAGAGAGAGAGAGAGAGGGAGAGAGAGAGGGAGAGAGAGAGGGAGAGAGGGAGAGAGAGAGAGAGAGAAGGAGAGAGAAGTCAGTGTATGGAAAAAAGGGAGAATAAAGGAAAAACAAACAAGCAACTGCAAATAAACACAATTAAAACATGCAAATGTCGCATCCGGGGCTTAACGGGTTAATGCAAACAGGGTGTCCCTGGCACTGGGTTTCTTATCGCGGAAACAGGAACAGGCTGTTACTAAAAGTAGAAGCAACGCTTACTGGCTGCCAGCGACAGTAGCAGCCCCCCTTGTGCCAGGGTTAGCATTATTCAGTGTCCTGATATACACTGTAGGTTGTGAATAATGTGTATGTGTATGTATGTATGTATGTATGTATGTATGTATGTATATATAATGTTTATATGTGCATATGTAGGTATATAGTTGTATGTATAAAAAAATGGCTAGAGGAACTTTACAGGGGTAACATACAGTTTGGCAATATTAATAAGGTATTATTAAAAGAATGTATTGTTAAACTAAGTTCATTTTCAATATAAGTCTAGAAATGTATGAATTAGTAAATAAAATGTGGTATGTTCTGATGAGTAAAATAGGGGTGGGATTAAATAAGTGTATGCTTCTTCCCCACTCCTTTTCAAATATGTAAATGACAAAAAAGAAATTAAATTGAGTTTGACTTTTCTGTTTGTTCTTTGTTATTTTTAATTAAATCTTTTTTATATACATTTATTATTTGAACGGCTTAAGGCTATATATGTACTTGATGTTTGTTTGTTATGTCGCATATTTGAAATAAACTTCAATCAAATCAAATCAAATCAAATAAAGAATAGAGTGGTAAAAAGAAGCGGACGATAGGGAGAGGAACAGAAGACATATGGAGGCGTCCTGAGAACCTCAGTATATTTCGTCCAAAGTAATGGAGGCATTCAATTTGTTGTCTTCTATTTCAGCCGTTTCAGCTCCGGCGCACTCGCTGAGGCCATTGTTTGTCATTATTATTACACTGTATTTATCATTAACAAGCCTGTAGCTCTGCACGGCTGGTTTAAAACACTCTTTTCAGACCTCGCCTCAAACACAATAGTACTTGCCCACACACACACACACACATGCATCATGAGCATGCGCACATGCACGCACACATGCACGCACACACAGGGGTACACGTGTCCACACACTCACACACACAGGGGTACACATGGTCACACACTCACACACGGTACATGTGCCACACACTCACATACACACACGGTACATGTGCCACACACTGACACACACACACACACACACGGGTACAATTGCCACACACACACACTCACACACACACGGGTAGTACATGTGCCACACACACTCACACACACGGGTAGTACATGTGCCACACATGCTGGTTTTGTTTGCAGACGTGGATCCCCAGGGGACCCTCCAGGGGGCTGTTCAGGGAGATAGCGGGAGCCCCTCTCTCCACCCTCTCACCGCTTGACCTTTTACCAAACACAACGTCGGAAAATGTGTGGCATTTTCCCACTAATCACTCGCACTTAAACACGAGGAGAAGCGGTGGAACATCGTCGCTATAAGATGCCCTCAGGCGAGAAATGAGAAATGACTCACTTCTACTGTAGGTGACCATTTCTATCAGGTGTCATATTATTGTTATGGCCGTGATGCCGTTTTTTCTTTCAAGCCTCTATTTTCTATGGGTTTATCATGTTTTTATTGATAAAAAATCTCAGTTTTGAGTCTTTACTTTCTTTTGCTCTCTCTTTTTTTTGTGAGCCGATTGGCTTCACTTTAAATGTGTCTATTTGAAAGGCCTTCCTCGCCACACTCTGCAGTTTTAAGCGAGTCGAGTTTCCCCCCCCTTGTTTCATCTGTGGCGGAATCTCTCCCCTGGGCTCAAATAACAAACAGACAGAGAAACTCCTCTAAATAAACTCAATACGCAGCAAAAATCGACGTTGCATTTTCTCCCGCTCTGAATCACAGCAGTAAAGCCATTGACTCACCACACAAAAGGCTGGATATCTGACTAGTTCCAAGGACACACACCATATGTCTCTCGTATCCCAGTGTAAACAAACGGAAAACAACAAAAGTTGTTTCTCACTCCAATAATTTCTCTCTTCCAGAAACAATACTGAATAAGAGTCTATAGTGATCAACACCCGAGTAGGATCGTTCCAAGGCTCTCTATTGTCTACGCAAAGTCTTACCCACAATACCATCTGCCTGGCAGATTTAGTTGGAATGTTCTCAGTTTATACTTTCCCCTTATCATGAAATATTTCATCAAATCCTAAGGGGTAGATGCTCTCTCTCTCTCTCTCCTCTCTCTCTCTCTCTCTCTCTCTCTCTCTCTCTCTCTCTCTCTTCTCTCTCTCTCTCTCTCTCTCTCTCTCTCTCTCCTCTCTCTCTCTCTCTCTCTGCCTGTACTCAAATGTAGGCATCAGAGGTATAAACCCTAGTTATTTAGGTTTATTATAGGTTTATTATTAATATTTATGCAATTATAGGGGCATGGATTAATGGTTAATAAAGACCACCAGTTTTCACAATTTTCCTTCATTCACAAGCCAAGAGCTAATAAATCACTTCTCTCCCACGTTCTCATTCGTGCCTCGACCACTCCACCTCCACCCAGCTGCCAGGCCCCTGCAGGCCTCAATGACAGCCCTCCAGGCCCCAATAGCAACTTCCATTCTTATCCAAAAAAATATGTATTGTGGAAAAACATCTTATCCACAAAAATTACTTAAAAACATATATATAAAGAGATATCTTGCAAACTTGTCAAGTATGTAACTGTTATCTGTGTATATTTTTTATTTGACTGGAATGTTAGTTTTTATATTGTGAATTTGTATATTTGTATTCATCTTTTATTTATGTGTTTTATTTTTCATTCGTATTATTTTGTTGTACATTTGTATTTTATTTGTTTTTGTCCAGGCCCCCAGGAAGACTAGATGCTCTTTCATGTGTCTCTAATGGGGATCCTTTAATAAACATAAACATAAACATAAACGCTCAGCGGGGTGCCCAGCCATTGGTTTTATTGAAATTCCCTCCTGCCATGCCCCGAGTCTCACCTCCTCCTGCCGTGCTGCTGGCCAGGGAGCGTCTATACTTTCCGCAACGGAGCTCGGTTTCCGGGTTCCTCTGATTGGCCGCGACCCCCACGTGACCCGCCCCTTATCCACGCCTGCCGCTCTCGCTCTGCTCGCTCTGTGTGTTGTAGCGCGCACCAGAGCGGCAGAGGTCGCTGCCTTCCTCAATTTATACGCATGGAAGTATTGACTACGCCGTAACGAATCATATTCTCGCCGCTGGCTGAGCTCTGGTGTCCGCTGGAGCAAGCCAGAGACAGCCGGCGATGCGATATTTTATTTGTTTGTCATGACAAACCAATTACATAATCCAACATATGTGTAAAGGCAAAACATATTCCAGTTAACGGTATCTTTTTTTAATGATTCGTTACGGCGCAATCAATACTTCCATGCATTCGGGACCTCCATGTTTTGGGGGTATTCATCAGACAAATCGGATCCGGGGATTCGGCTCCCATCAGTCGGGCAAGAACTGCGGGTTTTCAGCCTCTCTCCTGGAGCTTAAGGGGGAGCTTAGTATTCCTGCCTCTGAGGAGGTGGCTACAACAACTACTTTCAGTCACTGTGTGTTGTTGTAGCCAGCGGGTAAATCGCGATTTTTTTATTTGTTTGTCATGGACAAACCAATTACATAATCCAACATATGTGTAAAGGCACTACATATTCCAGTTAACGGTATATTTTTTTAATGATTCGTTACGGCGTAGTCAATACTTCCATGCGTATAAATTGAGGAAGGCAGGGACCTCTGCCGCTCTGGGCAGCGGCAGCGGTGGATAAGGGGGCGTGCTAGCGCGGGTCACGTGGGGGTTGCGGCCAATCAGAGGAACCCCGGAAACCGATCTCCGTTGCGGAAAGTATAGACGCGGCCAGCGACAAGGTGCCCGTTATGTCTAACCTGTTTTAGAAAGCTATGGGGCAGATAGAGTGAGATAAAGCTATGGGGCAGAGAGAGTGAGAGAAAGCTATGGGCAGAGAGAGTGAGAGAAAGCTATGGGGCAGAGAGAGTGAGAGAAAGCTATGGGGCAGAGAGAGTGAGAGAAAGCTATGGGGCAGAGAGAGTGAGAGAAAGCTATGGGGCAGAGAGAGTGAGAGAAAGCTATGGGGCAGAGAGAGTGAGTGAAAGCTATGGGGCAGAGAGAGTGAGGAGAAAGCTATGGGGCAGAGAGAGTGAGAGAAAGCTATGGGGGCAGAGAGAGTGAGAGAAAGCTATGGGGCAGAGAGAGAGTGAGAGAAAGCTATGGGGCAGAGATACTTGATTAATGCACTGGTGAAGTGTGAATATTATAGTTATTTTTTTATCATTAATACACTGCTGGAAGGTGTCGTTTTCGTTTTCGTATATTCGCAGGTTGAAAAAAATAAAAAATAAGAATTTCACTGCTAATAGGTTTTGTTAAATTGGAAAAAGAAATCCATTTTTCACAGAGCGGTAATACGTTTAAATATCTTTTCCCACCAGCCGAGATGCTAATAACCCAAAGTGATTCTCCTTCTTCCAGGGGTCTCATAATTGATTCGTCTCTAACTGCTTTCGCCTTTATTCCTCCCCGCCGCCTTTTGTATCAAAGGATCTGATAGTATAAATAGACTCCGCTTCGTGTGAATGGCAGCGACTACGTCAGTAATAAGGAGAGAGGGTTAGGAGAGTTTATTTTTTTTTTTTTTTCTGAAGTGAAACGGCATATTATTGGGTGTGTTCGCCGGAGCGTGCAGAGGGTCATTGAAGGTCCATCGATTTACGTCTAGTATCGGCTTTCCACCCCCCCCCCCCCCCCCCAGCAGCCCACTCACTCCAGCATCTACAGTAGATCAATGGGGGAAATGGAGGAGTTGATGGGGCTAATTCTCACTGGCTCACTGACCACTGGAAGCATCCACTGTTTCAGCTGAATTAAACCCACCACGGCGACGTACATACAGGCGATAATATTACTGAGCACAAGTTACTGGACACGAGCAAAGCTTTGCGGTAGCGCCGGTTCAATCGAGGGAGACCTCTCATTACTTATTGTAATAATTGTGTTTCTTAGTGTAGATCGTTGTCTTTGTGTGCGTCTGTCTGTAATCGATGTCTTCCGTCGTGTCACTCTCTTTGCCACTGAGATCTTGAAAAGATAAGGGTTAAATAAAAAAGTCTTAACAGTGTTAACAGTGTGTGTGTGTGTTTGCCACACCCCCCCCCCCACATCTACCACTGTTAAAGGGGACATGCATTGCTATTCCTAGCACTATTTGGGCAACTTTACACAATTCCTGTGAGTCTATTGAAGACATCTGTAAGGTTTTCTTCAAAAAAAATGCATTGTTTTATATTTCTAATCAAGTACTCAAAACCATAATTTTTCAGATTTCTCAAGATTTCAGGCTGTTATGGCAGTTAGTCCACACAGTCTGCGACTGGTAGACAGAGAGATATAGAGAGAGAGAGAAAGGGGGGTGGGTGGGAGAGAGAGAGAGAGAGAGTTAGAGAGAGAGAGAGAGAGAGGGGGGGGGTGGGAGAGAGAGAGAGAGAGTTAGAGAGAGAGAGAGAGAGAGGGGGGGGTGGGAGAGAGAGAGATGAGAGAGAGAGAGAGAGGAGAGAGAGAGAGAGAGAGAGAGAGAGAGAGAGAGAGAGGAGAGAGAGAGAGAGAGAGAGGGGATAGGCCGTTATTGATAAGGCCCCCTCTCTCTTTCTTTCTTTTTTTTCTTTCTTTCTCCCTCTCCCGTTCGGGTGTGCCGTGCGGCAGCTTGTGCACCCGAATTGGGGGGGGGGCTCCCTCCCTCCCTCTCTCTTCCTTTTTTTCTTTCTTTCACTCTCTCCCTCTCCCGTTCGGGGGTGTGTGCCGCACGGCAGGTCCCCCCCCCATTCGGGTGCACAGGCTGCCGCGCGTCTCTCTCTCTCTCTCTCTCTCTCTCTCCCTCTCTCTCTCCGTTTCTCCCTCTCTCTCTGTCTCTCCCTCCCCTCTCTCTCTCCCTCTCTATCTCTCTCTCTCTCTCTCCCTCCAGAGTGCATGCAGAGGTGGGTTTCACTCTGCCGCAGTATGAGGAAGTGGTTTCCACTCGCTGTGTAGTCAGTCTAGGCAGATTGTGGGCGGGCATTAGCTACAACCACAGAGCCAATCACATCACTGTCCGCTACCCAGAGCCTGAGTGACGTCACTCAGGCCTTCAAATCAGGATGGCCTAATTTACTGGAGCAGGAAATGGTCCTATTACTATAATACAATGCTAGAGACTGAAAAATTACATTTATAATGCATGTCACCTTTAAAGGGTAAATTCATAATGTCTGACCCCTTGCCCTACATATTAACAATGGTGTTGATTGGTAGAGTCCTCTCTCAGCGCAATCCACACTGTTCTTACTGGATCCCCACAGCTCTCGTTAGGATCCCTGCAGCTCTGGTTAGGAGGCACAAAGCGCAAAAAGGGTTCTAATAAAAGTCTCCAGCGGCTGGTACATTTCAATCATTTTTATTCCAATTTATTCATCTAAAACTGGGTCAACGCCAAAGACTATTCTATTCAAATGAAGAACTATTTTTGTATCTAAATTGTGTCTGATGATTGAACCTCTCCTGCCCCCCATCTAGCATACAGTAGCTGAGCAGGTACACATTAGCGTCCAATTTTGTAATGACACATGTTCTGTCCTTGTGGCACGGTGCTGTCAATCAGTTTGTCAATCAGTTTATCAACAGATTCCACCCAAAGATTGGAGCTAGAGGACAACGGTTCTGTAATCTTGAATCTGTCGACATACATACAGTACATTGACGACAACAACAACAACAACAACTCTAACAAATAGCCAAATATTAATCTTGTGTTGAGTCTTTACATCTTGCTTTCTGAAAGGGGCATTTAGACTTTCCCCACATCCCCCAATTTTAGTCGTTATGCCAATTCCCACCTTGTCATTGCGGTACTGCGTACTGTCGGTCTGAGGAGTGTGTAGACTACCACATGCTGCCCTACTGTCTGTCTGAGGAGGGTGTAGACCAGCGGTTCCCAAACTTTTTTGGCCGTGCACCCCCTGTCACCTCCCGACCTAGCTGACGCACCCCCCAATGGGTTTCTGTTAGAAAAAATTGTTGCTGGTCTCCGTGCACAGATGAAGCACACCTGTGTCAGACACGCCCGAGACATTATTGTTTATTATTATTAGAACGTACGTTTTTTTTTTAAACGTTTCTTGAATTTCATGATTTACACAGTGAAAATCCCCATTTGAAATAATGTATATTAGTTATATTTATTAGGCATAAAAAAAATATTGTTTGGTTCCTGTTGGATGTCAGTTAAGGCCATGAGTAGGTAGGGAATTTATTTTATTTAATTTTTTATTTTATCTCTTCCGACGGCGACTTTGGATAGGGAATTTCTTTATTTAATTAAAATGTTCACGACAACATGGATGCATGTACTCTGCCAGCATGTTTAATATCCATAATACTAATGGTTTGACTAAGATTTTTATGAAATTTTATTGTAAAAGATAAATAAATAAATTACCACCATCAGCCTTTTCATGTCACGCACCACCTAGAGGGCGCTCGTGTAGACTACCACATGCTGCCCTACTGTCTGTCTGAGGAGGGTGTAGACTATCACATGCTGCCCTACTGTCTGTCTGAGGAGGGTGTGTAGACTATCACAATATCACATGCTGCCCTACTGTCAGTCTTTATCTTTAGGGTGTAGACTATCACATGCTGCCCTACTGTCTGTCTGAGGAGGGTGTAGACTATCACATGCTGCCCTACTGTCTGTCTGAAGAGGGTGTAGACTATCACATGCTGCCCTACTGTCTGTCTGAGGAGGGTGTAGACTACCACATGCTGCCCTACTGTCTGTCTGGGGAGGGTGTAGACTACCACATGCAGCCCTACTGTCTGTCTGAGGAGGGTGTAGACTACCACATGCTGCCCTACTGTCTCGCTGAGGAGGGTGTAGACTACCACATGCTGCCCTACTGTCTGTCTGAGGAGGGTGTAGACTACCACATGCTGCCCTACTGTCTGTCTGAGGAGGGTGTAGACTACCACATGCTGCCCTACTGTCGGTCTGGAGAGGGTGTAGACTACCACATGCTGCCCTACTGTCGGTCTGGGGAGGGTGTAGACTACCACATGCTGCCCTACTGTCGGTCTGGGGAGGGTGTAGACTACCACATGCTGCCCTACTGTCTGTCTGAGGAGGGTGTAGACTACCACATGCTGCCCTACTGTCGGTCTGGAGAGGGTGTAGACTACCACATGCTGCCCTACTGTCGGTCTGGAGAGGGTGTAGACTACCACATGCTGCCCTACTGTCGGTCTGGAGAGGGTGTAGACTATCACATGCTGCCCTACTGTCTGTCTGGGAGGGTGTAGACTACCACATGATGCCCTACTGTCTGTCTGAGGATGGTGTAGACTACCACATGCTGCCCTACTGTGGGTCTGGGGAGGGTGTAGACTACCACATGCTGCCCTACTGTCTGTCTGAGGAGGGTGTAGACTACCACATGCTGCCCTACTGTCGGTCTGGGGAGGGTGTAGATTACCACATGCTGCCCTGTCGGTCTGGGGAGGGTGTAGAGTAACTATCACATGCTGCCCTACTGTCTGTCTGGGGAGGGTGTAGACTACCACATGCTGCCCTACTGTCCGTCTGGGGAGGGTGTAGAGTTGCTGCCCTACTGTCGGTCTGGGGAGGGTGTAGACTACCGTACCACATGCTGCCCTACTGTCGGTCTGGGGAGGGTGTGTAGACTATCATATGCTGCCCAGTGTTTTAATGAGTTCGAACCTCCGCTTTTGATTTATTTTGTATTTTTAATAATACATTTTTTTTAATTTATTTTACACAACAAATATATATCAGAATATCACAGTACTATGTTATGTTTACAATAATTCGAAAGTCACGCACGAACACAGACACAACAACAGTCTAGTCGGGATGAGGAGAGATCACCGTCATACATTATCAGGAAATTAATCAATCATCCAAAAAAGAGAGAGTTGAGTGACTCACACTCACCCGTCTTATTTCATAATACAACGTTTCTGAATGGACGTTTGGATTAAACCAAGTGTATGCTGCAGTGATGCTGAACTTTCCCAGCGGAACACAAGTTACTTAGCGTTACACAGGTATGTTATGCACGTTAATTAAGCTATGCACGTTTAGCTGGCTAACATTAAGATAACAGGAGATGTTGTTTCAACAAATGTATTCACAAAATGGATTATTTCCTGTGACCAGTAGGTACTACTACTTTTAATAACCATTTTTTACCGCAGCAATATGCGCATATGTTCTGCGTTATACAGAATAGAATAGAATAGAAATATAGAATAGAAATACTTTAATTATCCAGAGGGAAATTTGACACTACAAATCGCTCACATTAAACATTTAGACAGAACAAAGTCACAAATAAGAATAACAAAACAAATTGCCTAAGAATAAGAATAGAATCAAATATACTGTAAAAATATACAGTAAAAATATACAGAAGTCTACAGTAAGTGTAATATTGCACAGTTATATGCGTAATGTGCGCTATGTGCCTAAAGTCAAGACTTGATAGTACTGAACCAGAAAGATTATTTAGGAGCAAATTTCTTGCCTGATTAAAAACGATGGTTCGAACGTCCGTTTGAAAAACCCTGGCGAAGTTCGAATCCCAAAAACAGCTCTATCACCTGGTGAGTTTCTTGGGGGGCAGGTGCGACTGAACAGCTTGTTCAGGTTTGTTAATCTGAAGGCTCCCCTGGCCAAAACGGCAGCCTATGTCCTTTTCCCCCAGCGCCTAAATAACATTTCAGACTGCCAAATCCATACAAAGATCAAAGAAACGAAAGAAGATGAAAGATGGAATTAGGTGGCGTTCAGATAGGGGATTCTTTTTTTGCAATGTAAAAAAGGTTTTTTTACACCCAAAGAGCTGTTATTACAATGGCGCGATCAATTCTGTTCCAGAACATTGACATTATTACTAAGAAAACCTCCGGCCATCTGAGGAGAGACGGTGGTAAAATGTTCACCGCTAATACAGGTGAAACCGACCATGAGAGCACCTGAATAATCCCGGGCTCTGGGCGGGGGCCTCACGACTAGGGCTGGGTACCATTCACATTTGAACAGATACCGGTACCCAACCATACCTTTTCTTCTGTACTTTAATCTCTAAAAATGTAATCTACCTACCTCAGTTGTAAAAAAAAAATCCAAACTTCAAATGATTTATTATCATTATTATTTATTTAGAACAATTTGTTAGTATATTGTGACAAGCCTGGTAGGGTTCAGACTCGCCACGGTTCAAATACAAACAAATTCGAATGTCCACACAAGAGCAATATCAATCAATACAAGTATTTATTGAATTAAAGGCAGAATCCAGTGGGAAAGGCAAAAGAATGGTCGTGATCCAGTCCGAGGGTCAAAAACACAAAACAGGCTCGCAGACAGAAAAAGGGATTGTTCAATACTCAGGGTAGTCGTCCGGTCCAGGGTCAGAACACAAGGGGAGTTCTCACCCAGTCCAGGGTCCAGTACACAATGAACACCTACTCGCTTTTCACCTCTTCTCTCACTACCTCTCACCATCACAACTCCGTATAACACAATCTCTCTCTCTCTCAATAACAACATCTCCAACCTCACCTCCGCTCAACTTACTCCTCACTAACCTAGTGGCTTTGTAGTGTGTGGGTCTCGGCATGTGCACGTGAGATGTGGGTGGACTAATGATGCGCAGGTGTGTTCTATCAGTACTAATCAGCTACCTAATTGTCTCTACTCCTTCCGTGGCAAACGTATCTCCCATCCTTCACATATCCATGAGAGGGCAGGTGAGATCTGCCACAATATATATAATATTGCAGCGAGTGTTGTCTGCATCTAGCTTTGTAAAGTGTAACCACACTTGTGACCGTTTTCGGCTTGCCATTGCCCCGACTGCTTTGTTGTTGAATCAAGTCAAATCCTAGGTAAGCATGTATTGTGCGCATGAACGTTGACGCGAACGTGCGGCACACTTCATAGGTTTCGTTTCGCGGTCAAACGAAACGGTGACGTCATCGGACTTTTTTTTTTTGTGCATTACCGAAATGTGGCACCGGTGGATCTCACGTGAATCGGTACTCGGTAGTACCGACGTGATTCGGTCGATACCCTTAAAAGTAGTGGTGGGGGGAAATATCGATACAGTATAGTATCGATACAAGGACGCCAAGTATTGATATTTTATTATTAATAAAAAAAATGTATTAATTAATTGTTAATTTCAATACCTGTAATAGTACAGTAGTCCACAGACACACACACACACACACACACACACACACACACACACACACACACACACACACACACACACACACACACACACACACACACACACACACACACACACACACACACACACACACACACACACACACACACACACACACACACACACACACACACACACACATTCAGTGTGCATTCAGTTAAGTTGGAATATGACTGTAATACAAACAGTTCAGTTTGTCAGGTACATGCAACACAGATTACAGTGTTGACATCTGTCTGCTTGAGAAAATCCCTTTGCTGCAATAAAAATGATTGAAGTGAGATGAACAGACTGAACACTTTATTTTATTAGATAAAACATGTTGACAAAGTTTTACTTTGCAGTTGAAAAAAGGTAATAAATCGCAATATATCGCAATACTCAGCATATCGCAATATAATTTGAATCGTGACTTAAGTATTGTGATAATATCGTATCGTGAGGCCTATGGTGATTCCCACCCCTACTTAAAGGTACCGGATTCGGTACCCATCCCTATACTCACGACACAACACCCCACTCGCACGCCACAGTCGTTCCCCCGCTGGGCGGAATCCTACCTCTTTTGTGGGTTTTGTGAAAGAGGGATGACTCATGACAGTAACATGCGCAAGTTAAAAAAATCCTTCTTCTCTGGTTGAACTACCGGCGGTGGGGGGGGGGGGTTTGAGTCATGAGAATTAGAGCCGTGGTCAGGTTGCCAGGGGCAGGGATTTGTGGAACGAAAAGGAAATAATGGATGGTTATTTCCGCTGCACTCTACTTCCCACTATCAAGGAAGCAAAGTGTATGTGTGTGTAAAAGAGAGAGAGAGAGAGAGAGAAAAAAGTCAAGTCAAGTCAAGAGTTTTAATTGTCACGGCATACAAGTATACAATGAAATGCGGGTGGTCTTGCCCGCAACGATGTGCAATACAGTGTTACAACATATAATAGAATCCAATAAAAAACAACATTGTGCAATAAACAGGTAACAGGTAACATGGTGTGACATCTCGGTATCTGTACATAGTTATTTACAGAGCATATAGGACATGCTAGGTAGCTTTGGTAGTGCAATACACTGTTCCTGTTATTCTAATTTAAAGTGGCCTTTCCTTTTGGCCATAAGTGAGAGAGGGAGAAAAAAGAGAGGGAGAAAAAAAAAAGAGAGAGAGAGAGAGAGAGAGAGAGAGAGAGAGAGAGAGAGAGAGAGAGAGAGAGAGAGAGAGAGAGAGATAGGGGGGGAGAAAGCATATGAACAAGCTCAAGTAGAAGCCGCTTTAAGATGGCTGTCCCTGCCTAGTGATTCTTATCAGTGTTATGCAGTAGCACACATGTAGCAAATAGTCAGTGGTGAAAAGTACTTTTACTCAAGTACTATACTGGGGTGGTATGCAAGTTGAAATTCTGGAGGGGCACAATTAGGGGATGGGGGATGCCAAAAAGATACAGACATTTGGGTGTGTTTTCCTGTGCTGTCTGGGGGAAATAATAGGATTTGCATGTCTACTCTTCGGAATTGTGGGATATTTTCAATGTTTTAGCTAATTTGAACCAATGCAAACATATTCAATCAAGCATATAAAACAGTGGAAATGCACCCTCAGGTAGCATATTTACATAAACAAAAGAGAACAGAACAGAATTCAATTTACAAATCATTATTTTCTCCATACACAGGTAATAAACACAGATGGAATTTTGATTCTCAACTGGAAATTATCACCAGCATGCTTTTTTTTTATTTTGTTTTACAAAAAGTCAGTAAAGGTACGTTTTTTTTAACAAAAAAAAGTTATTATTTTTACAGTATAAAAGTAAAAAATACGTAAAGTGGGATATTCAATATACATATATACAGTACACATATGCTCATTTCACCATCTATACCATGGAGACCCTGTGTATCAACACGAATAAACATGTTGCACAAAACATTGCAATGGGGAATATTCCATTCTGTATATATTGCGTACAAAGTCTGCAAACCTAGTAATAATAAAAAAGCAATAAACATCCATAATAAGTCTCTCACCTGTCTGGGTCATTTCTTGACCTGGACCGGGCTTGGGCATGCCCTGCCCCCCTAGATGTCCCAGGAAAATCATTGCTGTAGACAATGACATGTAAAAATACATTATTTTCAACTTTTATGAACAGAGTTATAACTAAACAAAAGCACTAATAATAATAATAATAATAATAAGTCTCTCACCTGTCTTGGTTAGCCCTCCTTCCATGTATCGCCTGCACTGAACTGGTTGAAGGCAGGTCTTCTGCTCCTTGCTCCTCACTGTATAAAACAATAAAAAGCACATTATTTTCAACATTCAACAAGGAATCTCTTATCTTATACAGCACACAGCACAGCACATATACACATATTTACAATCCAAAGAGTGTTCTTTGCAAACCCAACAAGTACAGTAAGAGTGTGACTGACTAAACATAAGCAATAAATCTCCAAAATAAGTGTCTTTACCTCTCGTTGTTGTCATCTACAAAAGATGACATCTGAATCATCTAAAGATTCTTCTACTTCTACTTCTACTACGCTGCTACTACTGCTACTACTACTACCACTACCACTACCACTACCACTACCACTACTACTACTACTACTACTACTACTACTATTACTGCTACTACTACTGCTACTACTACTGTTATAAGTCGAACTACTAATGATCTTGTGAACAACGTATCGCTCACTTACACTCTTCTTCTACTGTTCTTTTCTCGCAGTCAACTTCCGCCTCCTTCGGCACTTCCTCCCAGTGTTTTCGGTTTGATTCTAGCACAACAAATGGCCAAGATATTGATAAAAATGCAACGCCTGTCAAATTAAATCTGGCACATTTTACGCATGCGTAAAGGTTTATTTAGCATCGAATTGAAATGATCCTGGTTCAGTTATTTATTGTTTTATCAACACCAAATAGAAAGTAGCGTGTAGTTTCAAGGCCACGTCATAATGCCACGTCGAAAAAAACCCGGAAATGGACTACATTTCGCAGGCAGACCACGTCAAACAACAACGTCATTCTATCGCGCCCGCGATATCAGAGTCGCCGAAGAACACGTCAACATTATGGCTCTGGCTTCCTGTCTTCTCCAGAGTCAGATAAGAAGATAGATACTGTACCAATTGCCTCTGTGCATTCAGTAGAACGCTATCCGGCTGCAAGGACAGGCTTCTCTTTCTACCGACCTGGGCCCTGTTTCTTGTACCTGGATAACTGAGTTAGCCGGATAACTTTAACTGGATAACTGAGTTAGCCGGACTTTCCGGTTCCCTGTACGTGGATTTTCCAAATCACCATGACAACAGATCCAAAAGTTTGAGCCTGGTCGAAAGCAGAGTTTAAGTTCAAGTTAGCCTGTGAACCATCGCCACGCCCCCGCAAAGAAGTGACAGCCCGTTTCCTGAAACTATTCCCACAGTCTACGATCTGCATTATACCATTCTGAATTACGTTTTTGTGCTCCATTCTTCCAGAGGGGGCTTTTGAAATGTAAAATAGACCCAAAATGCTGATACTAAATTCACTTTGTCCTAAATAATGCACGTTATATATACCGTGGCGACGGTGGCGCTCGCTCGTGCGATGTACACATTATGTGGTTATTTTAATTGTAACTGGGATTAAGATGTCTGATGAGATGCGCTGTTTGACGGATTTGAGAAATTGAATGAGCCGTTGACGTCACATTAATGAATGAGGATAAAGAGATAAACTTCATTCAAAACAAAGGATATTCTAAACACGGGTCTCTCGTTCATTAATGTATAAACAATGAATTTATCCCATCTGGCACAGTGGTGCAGCGGTAGTGCTCAAGCCTGCCAACCCAGCGACCGGGGTTCAAAACCCGGTGTTTCCAATATGATTTTTTTGAATATAATATTAATGATTATACGCCAAAGTAGCCTGGTTTTAAGTTAAAATATTATAAATCTACATGCATTGAGGATGTCATTCTTTATATAGCTCTCAAAGTGCACCAAATTGAATTATTCCTATATTGCAAAAAGAAGGAGACGACTAGGGTCTCGAACCCCGGTCGTCTGTGTGAAAGTCAAAAGAACAACCCGTTAGACCACATTGGAGATAAGTTAAAGATTGACTATACATCAATCAATGGGTAAGAGAGCCGTATCGTAATTCTGTATAACAGTTAACTAATTATTTTCGCTAGCAAGATCTCATTTGATTATTCAATCCAGCAGGCAAGTTTAAAGAAATATAATCTGATTGATTGAGGTAATGAGGGACTTAAAATTAGCCTATAGATAACGCATTTAACTTGTCGGCGAGGCGATTGAGCCGTATTGCAATCTGTCAATAAAGTCTTAAATCAATTAATCAATCAATGCCGTTAGAGAATCAGGATCTCTGCCATCGATACGTGCTGGCTTTTCACCTAAAGCGGCCGCGCGCATTTAGCCTGAGTCGCAAGTCTGGCTTGAGTTAACGAGACTGAATCCACCTTCGTGGAACAGGAAAATCCCGGCTTCAAACATCGGGTTAACTGAAGCTGGATAATGACATCTTGATCGACTTAGTTGAACCACGTACAAGAAACAGGGCCCTGTAGTCTGGCAGTGCTCATTCACACTCATCAACACCATTGTCATTTACAGGGGTGTAAAGTACTTGAGTAATTGTACTTCGTTACAATACTTAAGTACTGTTTTGGGGGATTTGTACTTTACTCAAGTATTATTATGTCTGTATACTTGTACTTTTACTCAATTACATTTCAGAGAAAAAAAACATATTTTTTACTCCTTACATTTAAAATGCAGACCTACAAAGTACAAAGTACAAATCTCGCAGGTCCAACTATTTTAATTAGTATGCCTATATTTGTTTCTCTGGCCGAACTAACGTTATTAATCCTGCGGCCGCACTTTAATTAAAAACAGCCAATCAAATCCCCATCAATGGAAAATGAACCCGCATGCTGATTGGTCCTTGTGCAAGACTAGACATCTTTGATTAAACACCTGCTATCAAATGGAATGATAAAAAAAAAAATATATATATATATATATATATAATAATATATATATGTTTTCTTTTTTTTAACAAATATTTTTTATTTTCCCTTTTTTAACATAAAACTAGACACACAATACATTAACAGTAGAAATCCACAATAAATCACAGGACTACGTTTTTAGGGTTAGAAAACATTGGGGGCCTCAGCCCGGGGTGGTGGAGGCCCCCCCCCCCTTTCCCCCCCCCCCACACAGAAATACGCAATTTTAGAATAATTAGAGACGAATACTGAAGAACTAGATTCGAGTTTTTTAAAGTGAGGTCCAGGTCCATGAGAGGGATATGGGCAGTCCCCATATAAAATTCAAAGTTAACAGGACCAAATCATCAGTTTCTTATTTATTTATTTAACCTTTATTTAGCCAGATAAAACATTGATATGGTCCAATTGGCCCCAACGAGGGTACAAATATACATATATACACATATACATACATACATACATACATACATACATACATACATACATACATACATACATACATACATACATACATACATACATACATACATACATACATACATACATACATACATACATACATACATACATACATACATACATACATACATACATACATACATACATACATACATACATACATACATACATACACATATACACCAATAACAAAATAAAAACACAGTTAAGAATCATACACATAAGCAAATAAACAAACAAACATTATGCACAGCCTATGTACAAAAGAAATAAACAGTTAATCTCTAGTCTTTACAGTTTTCTTCGATTGCATAAACACTCATATCAAAAGTATTACACAATTATCAAAAGCTTACACTCAAGGAGCAACACATAGGCCCAGATTTGCACCCCTATAAGCACAAAGTCAGCCTCACACTTTTTGCAAAACAATACACACAGTGATTTGCAAAACACTAAACACACTTGCATTACATTACACATAGAATGTCAAATTACCACACATATGAGCCAATTGGTTAAACAGAGCAATCAGATGCACAAACACACCATTGCTTAATTGTAGATACACCAATCAGGTTTAAGCACTATAAAAATGCAGCAGGTGAGTTCACCTGCCTTCAACCAAAATGGAAGGAGAGTGAAGTACTGTACACAGAGAACGTGAAAATATACAATACATTCACCAAACACTACACAAGACCAATGATGCAGACTGATGAAAATATACATTTTCTCTCCATATACCCAAATCAGTCAACATGTCAACAACAAAATAATCTCTTGCCAGATCCAGCTAGGCAAAGAGATAATGTCTAGTATTTTCTGTACTCTATTTAAATTTTTTCAATTTTTGTTTTTGTTTTACTGTAATTTTAACCTGTACTGGATACAGTATTTTATGTTTGTCTGATATTTGCTGAGCTTACTGTGTTATGCATGAAAACTGGGACATGTTTTGTTGTGATTCTCCATGTTGAAATGTTGACTGATTTGGTTACTGTATATGGAGAGGACATTTTTATTTTCATCAGTCTGCATCATTGATTTGGGTATAAGGAGAGAATTATTTTTCATCAGTCTGCATCATTGATTTGGGTATATGGAGATAAATAAATTATATTTTCATCAGTATACAGCCGGGGCCAGCAACCTTTTTGACATGGAGTGCCTGTTTGAAATATAGTTGTAACTAGTGTGCCTCAACAATATTCCATGCATCGTAATATTTTTTCTCATAATCAGGTCTTTTTAATGATAATTTTTACATTATTACATCATTATTGTTATTGTTATTATTAACAATATTATTATGATGGTTGTATCAACCCTAAATCTGAGTTGCGGGGGGGGGGGGGGGGGGGGGGAGGAAATGCAATGCAGACAAACAGCTGCATACAGTGCGACCATTTCACTCACATTTGCCCATTCATTTTTGGACACATCACACACCATTGGTGTGTGTACTGTACGTGTGCTGTCATAGCTCCACCTACAGGCCTAATGGAGAACACCAGGATGTGAATGGAGGGTGAATGTGAGGTATATCGTGTAAATAAGTTTTGATTGATCGCAAGACTACACTGTAAAAAAAATATAATAAGTTACCAGAACTTAAAAATATTGAGTTCAGTTACTGTGCATTAAGGTTTTCAGTTTTCAATCCATAATAAGTTAACAGAAAAATAAGTACACAACCACATTATTTCAACCTAATAAAACTATGTTTATTGTCATTGTTTTAAGAACACAAGTTGACTTGGTAATACTCACATTTTGAGTAAAAAAAATGGCTTTTAACATGTGCAATGTTCAATGAAATAGAAAAATAAATAATACAATTAGTTGATTAATCCCACTGGTCACAATGGTGACCGTAATAATGTTTTTGTTATAAGGCTCTGCAAATGTTACTGAATGATGTAGCAATGTATTTCCATCTAAATTGAAATAATAAACAAATAAAGGGTCTCAATTAAATATGTGGTAGTAAAAAGAACCTGTGGGAGGATTTCAACAAGATAAATGCGACAACAGTGCAAAATATTTCACTATAATATTACATTTTTTTTTTTTATGCTGCCCCCTGTGCCTATGCAAATGCCCCCGCGTGCCTATGCAGGCATGCGTGCCTAGGGTTGCCTACCCCTGGTCTACAGCATTGGTCTTTTGTAGTGTTTGGTGAATTTATTGTATATTTGCACATTCTCTGTGTACTTCACTTACAGTACTCTAATCACTGAGAAGTAGAATTGCTAAATGTGTTTTAGGTTAAGCAGAGCAGTGTGTAACTGGTTCAAACAGAATTAAGTCATATGAAACGTGTGTTTCATATGGTAACAAAATGTAGTTTTTATAAATTAGTGTATAGTTTGTGTTTAATTTAGCAAAGGATCTGAGGTGTTCTGATAATTGTGTGTGGTGCTAATTGTGTGTAGTGTTTTGAAACACCGGGCCCTGTTTTCAAAATCGTGCTTAAGCAATCGAAAAAATTAGATACATAATGTTTCAGTCTTCTCATAAAAAAAATATTCGATTTTGGGGTCTTTTCCTGCCTTTGGTCCGCTTTGCATTCACATCTTAAATGAACCGCAGCAGGGTTCACTTGCTAGAGTGAATGAGCTTTCACACCACCCCAAACCAACCGGACTATTCGAGGAAATGAACCAGGGTTCGATTAAAGCTTATTATAGTTTATCACAGTATCATGAGCATGTCTTTGTCAGTGGACACTGGACATGGGTATGGATGGCTCCAGGTGCTGCTGCGTTAAAGTGCACATCTTCAATACCTATCTGTACTATTTAAAAGCACAGTGCAGGACACACTCAAAGGTTATCGCACCTCAGAGATGGCAGTGGACATGTATGACAGGACAAAGGCCATATGTAATGGCCTTGGGATTGAGGAACATACTACCAGCCAAAGGAGGAAGCAGAAAAGGATGGACGAGTATGTAGTTGAGTCATCTTGTGGCACAAGCTCAGACCTCATGGAGATCAGCTGAGACAGAGACTGTTCTATCCAGTCCTCGACAGAATGCTGCAAGAGCTTGAGAGCAGGTTCTCATGAGTTGGAGAACAACGTATGAGAGGCATACAGGCATGTTATCCAGCCTCAGACCAGTTTCTCTCAGTGGAATTGCTGCAACCCCTCGCCACACATTACAATATCCAACTCCCTTTAAATAAAAAGGAGATATGAAAATAAAATAAAAATAACCGGACTT
Source organism: Notolepis coatsorum (assembly GCF_963971535.1). Classification (NCBI taxonomy): domain Eukaryota; kingdom Metazoa; phylum Chordata; class Actinopteri; order Aulopiformes; family Paralepididae; genus Notolepis; species Notolepis coatsorum. The sequence goes on from NC_140179.1 coordinate 71,547,356, forward strand.
GTGTAAGTTAAAACACAGAAGAATAAAAGAGAGGTATTGGACTAAATTTGAGAAACCTCAAAGAGTAGAGAACATTTACTTAAATCTTAAAAGAACTTTGCTAAGTTTAAACACCTAGATGAAATAAAATGGAAAAGTAGTGGAGCTATTGCAAAATAATAAAAAGGTTTTAAATACGTATATGCAGTTCGTCCCCCAAGCCGGGGGTGGGCGATGTTCCGCTGTGAAGACTGTTGTTCCTCTGGAGGTGATCTAAGCATAGTGTATAGTCACAGAATGTTTTTAAAGTTCCAGAACATTCAATATGTCACAGAACGTTATTAAAGTTCCAGAGTATTCCAATATGTCACAGAACGTTGTTAGAGTTCCAGAATATTCCTATATGTCAACAACAGGAAATTGTACCCACACAGGGAAAACCTCAGGCCCCACACAATGACTTGCATAAAACTCATAGATCTAGCTGGCCCAGATATAGCGAACCATTAAAATAATACGATATCCAGCGTCACATATTAACCTATTTATAAATCAAGGTTACAAAATTTATTTGACGCCGTTTGGTGTTTAAGCCATAACGAAGTGATCAGAAAAAAAGAAAAAGACCGTATATAGCCTATCCTCCACGTAGTGGGTCCTCCATGTAGTCCTCGGCGTCTTCAGGCGAGGAGAGATGGACCCTCTGTCCTTTTTTATCGGTGATGGAAAGCTTTGCAGGATACCGCAGTATGGGCTTGAGACCTTTCCCATAAAGTAGAGACATCACTGATTTGTAACGGGCTCGTAGAATCACAACTTCATGGCTGTAATCCTCGTAGAAATAAACTGATTCCCCGTTGTATTTCAGAATACCCTTCATCTTCCGTGTCTCCCGAATAATCATATATTTTATTCCAATTTGACGTAGGCTAGCAATAACCACCCTAGGTTTGTTGTTGCTGTTATTTCGGGATCCAATTCTGTAGCACTGATCCACTTCAGGTGACATAGAGACGATACCCGGTCCCAGAATTTGAAGTAACACTGCCGCAAACGTGACATTGGGTTGTACACAGCTCACTGACTCATCCAGACCCACTATACGAATATTCAATCTACGGGACTGGTACTCAAGTTCGCGTATCTTAGCCGTTAGCTTCACGTTGAATTCCTCTATGGCTCCGTCGATCACCTCGAATCTCTGCTTGTGTTCCTCCAAGCAGACTTCCACTGCTTCAGTACGTTCGCTTAGCTTAGCGAGATATGCTGTATCGACGGAGGCGGCGGTGGCGGTGGAGGTGGCAGCCTCATCTTTTTTTGTCTCGATATCCCCTGCTCTGGATCCAGATTCAGGTCGTCTGCAATTGATTTAGCAACCGGTCCTTTATTCTTTGGTGGCATCTTGATTCTTTCAGTCAATATAGTTAGTTGAAATCTCAGTTGATATATACGTCAGGTTTAAACGCATTGGTGGTGTAAAAAGAGGCTTTTAAAAGCAAAATAAAAATAACGGGAGAGGAGCTGACTACCACAGCGACCTACTCCATTCTCGAGCTAAACCGGAAGTCATATTTATTTATATGTTTTTATAATTCTTTTTGCATTTGGGGCGGTAGTCGACTATCGGCACATTTTGGCCAATCAAAGTCGACTATACAAATCCTTAGTCGGGGACAGACCTAATAGTTGTTGTAAATGAGATTATATAGTATGTCATAAAAGAGATTATATAGTACAGTATGTTATAAAAGAGATTATATAGCCAATAGTCAATTTAAATACTTAGTTCACCTACACTGATTGGCCAATTAGCTGGTTTGTCTCCACAATTCAAGATTTGCCCATCAAGTGAAATACCAGGAATATAAGAAGCGAAACAGGGCTCAGGATTTCAGCTAACCTACAGTATGAACACGGCCCAGAATGTCAGCGAAACGTAATGGTGTTCAATCTAAAAAGTAATCCTACCAGAAGCATTCATACCGTGGTCTTGAGATGGCTATAGCTCTGGGAACCCTGCATCCATGTTGTGTGGAAGTGTGATCCATGAAGTAGGGCTGAAGTATGTAGTTCAATCTCAGTGTGGTCATTCGATTAGATTAGATGGAATTTGTTTTCAATGCGTATAACATTGTTCCAACATAGAACATCACTTACAATACATACTACATGCAGTTAAATATGTAGATACATAAATACAAAAACCACAATATCACAATTTATGTCCGTAACAGCAGAGGTAGGGGGATTGTTATAGAGAGTTCAGTGTCCTTATGGCAGTGGGGAAGAAACTATTTTTTAAAGCGGGATGTTTTGCTGGTCCGAGATCTGTAGCGCCTCCCGGACATGCTGCCACAGTCAAGGAAGTTGGACGTTTTCACAACCATTACATGAGGAAACAGCCCATGTGAGCGGTGTTTGAGGTGTCTGATGAGCCGACCACATAACCTGTCTGACCAGGATCTTTTGTGTGTTACCAGAATAAACCACCCAAGACCGTGGAGCAAGTGTCTGTCTTTCAATTAAAAAAGTACACAACGCATTGGTTATAATGGTTTTCCCCAAATATCTATAAGATACGTTTAATTTTGGAACCAAATAACTGGTTGTTAATTAAGTAATCATTAGAATGTTGGGTTTGACTATATACTACACCTCTGGATACCAAATCTGTCAGGCTTAGACTTCTATCGACAACCAGACTATCGACACACTGCTGCACGGGGCACTAATCATGAGCTTTCTCATGAATGCTGCGAGGAGTTAAACCATGTGGTATTAATAACGGCTAATAGCGAAACATCGAGTTTGAGTTTGCTCTTTAAATTCATTAGGCATTCAGCTCTGCCTGTATCATCATCAACGGACATGAGGGGGTGTGTGGGAGGAGGGTGCTCATCAACTTACCACGTCTGAAAATGAAGTGAGGTGAAGAGTGTTTTAACGCATGATGGGACAGTCAGGGGGGCTTGTGATTGATTAAATATTACGGAAATTATTTCCCCGCCAGGCTGTACCTTTATTTCCAGTAATGTGAGCACAGAGGAGCATTTTTTTGGCATCAAGACACTTGATAATTGCTTCAGGGTCATGCTGTCCGCTCCCCTTTGGAGAAGAGGGAGAAAAAAGGAGGGAAGAGTCTACGAGTCGAGGAACTATAGAGCCAAGAGCTCTACAGAACAGCTGCGCCTGATAAATATGTTTCAGATATTGGGATTATGGATATTGCGGTGTTTGTTTCTTACTTTCTTTTGTCGAGTCCTCGACACTTTAGGAGCCACATAGCCGGTGATCTTTGGGCCTCAAGATCTTCCCTCTTTCCATAGAATGACTTTTTCCACAAATCTCATTGTGTATTTCCCATAATACACCAGGAGGTTCCCAACCTTTTAAATCACATGTGTTTTTTTGTGTTTCACACTGTAGATTTACTGATATTTACTTTGTAATAATAGGGGGCAAACATGTCTCATAATAGTTTAACTGCATAAGGTTTTCATAGTGGCCTCTGTATAGTCAAAAACTGTTGGTGATAGTTTTTCATATCAAAATAATGACTACAGCAGTGTTGGGAAAGTTCACTTTCTACATGACAGTTCAGTTCACAGTTCACACATTTTTAAATGAACTAGTTCAGTTCATAGTTCATAATCTAAAATGTTTAACTAAAGTTCATGGTTTCAAAAATGAACTAGTTTATAGTTCTTTTTTCAATACGTTGCTGCAAGCTATTATTTGTCAAAATGATTGCCACAACCCATATAGAACCACAGACAGCAATCAGAATACTGGCATTTCCATCACACAGTGATTATTTATCAGTGTTTCCCCTACCATTGCCTTGAAGCAACACACAAACCTTTCGGTGTGTGTGTGTGTGTGTGTGTGTGTGTGTGTGTGTGTGTGTGTGTGTGTGTGTGTGTGTGTGTGTGTGTGTGTGTGAGCGCAGAGAATGAATGTGTTCGCAATTACGTTCATCTAGCGGAAACACGGTACGTTCAGTTCACGTTCGCCCAAATATCATTCATTGAACGCGTTCAGGTACATCACTGGACTATACAGTCATTTGGGATTGGGATTGGGAATTTTTGTGTCACCACATTAAAAAGAAATTTAATCAGGGGGCCCACAAGCACTATTGGACGACTACCCCTCTACTTCTGGACTGCTGTGGCCCCTGTCATTCTTTCATAATAAAGTAGATCTGGCATATCGTGCGGTGAAGGGAACAACTCCCACCTACCTCCGGTCAATGGTCTCTAACTACACACCCTATGCATCTTCTGGCCGCCTCAGACCCACTCCTATCCAAGCTCCGGGAGGGACATCAAAGAGAAGCCTCCTATTCTCGGTCCTTGCCCCACAATGGTGGAACGAACTTTCCACGACAATTAGGACAGCCGAAACCCGACCAATCTTTCACCATCGACTGAAGACACACTTCTTCAATCAATATCTAAAAAAAAAAACTCTTACACTCTTCCTAATATACTAACATACAGTACACTCAACACTGTAGCACTCAAGTCTGAACACTTTGATGAACATTGTTACTCAGCTGATAGAGTTGTAGCCTTCCTGTGGACTTGCTGTCATACAAAACTTGTAAGTTAAATGACTAAATGTAAATGACAAAATGTAGATCTTCATTGGCATGTTACAACACAAAGCTTAAACCACTAGTTGCTAATTGCTTGTACCCTCTGGGGGAGTCAAAGTAAACAGAATTTGAATTCCAAATAATTTCTTTCCAACAAGGCAGCTGCAACTAGAAGAGTGAAGCTGTATTATCCCAGAGGGGGCACTTTGTCTTGCAGCCAGCAGACCGCAATACAGAGAGCCTCAATAAAACAACACAAGCCATAAAAAGAAAACTCGTAAAGGGTCTTGCTTCATTGTGAGCATCACATCCTTATAAACATCAGCTACATTAACAGTCTTCCCCAGCCTACAGTAGCAATGTCACGTTTGCGAACAATCCGATTATTTGTTTTATTCATCACATACATACCAGGGCATACAGTGAAATGCGGTTGGCTATGCCCGCTTCGATTGTGCAATAAAAACAATAGAATAGTAATAATAATAAAAAGATACTGTACAACAATCACAACAAGTTATTTTCCTAGTGTCCTTTTCCTTCCTTTAAAGTGACCTTTTCTTGTGTGTTTAAAGTGACCTGTGGTGCGTTAGTGTGTGTGCGAGTGCAGAATGTTGTGTTGTATGTGTGTGTTCATGTGTGCTTGTGTGTGGAGAGATCAGTGTTCATTGTTTCGATGGCCTGAGGGAAGAGGCTGAGTCTTAGCCTCTCTGTTCTTGTTGCGTGTATACGGAGGCGCTTGCCTGACCGCAGAAACTTGAACAGGCTGTTGTTGGGGTGGTGGGGGTGATGATGAATGAATGAATGAATGCATGAATGAATGATGAATGATTGAATTTATTCACACACACACACACACGATACATTACATGTAAGTATCCTCATGTGATATAACAATGTCGCAATTGTGTGCATGTGCCAGGTCTCCCAAGAAGCTATTTAAAGCTTTTGGAGGGAGCCTGAACACAGATATAAACAGAATATAAACAACAAAACAATAAACAAAAGAACAAAACAAAACAAAATATACAACGTGGGTAGGTTTACACACCTACCTACTAACTGACACATAACATAGATACATAATACAGACAGTTTGTATTCCTAAGTTATAATTTTAATTAGAGATATGATTTAAGCAGTTCCTCTTTCAGTGATTTTTTTAATGTTTTAAAGGTTTTAGTCATTTTCAGATTCTCGTCAAGCTTGCATGCTATGCTTAGGCTAGCACAATTGAGCCTTCTCCTCTAGCCAAATATAAGATGTTTATTTCTTGTATTGTGGATGTGCAGTGGTTGGCAGACTGGGACAACAAGCTCAGACAGTCTGTGATTCATGTTGTTGACAACTTGATACATAATTGATGCGTTTTGATGAATGTTAAATTCAGCGAGCCTCAGGGTCCTTCCAGGCTCTGGATTTGCACCTCCTATTGTATAAGTCCTGCAGGGGTGGTACTAGTGCAATACCCGTAGTCCATTCTGCTGAGCGCACCACTCTCTGTACGGCCTTCCTATCCTCCCGGGCCGTGCTGTTTCCACACCAGGCCGTGGTGTTGAGGGAGTAAACCAAGTCAACCACACATTTCATACAGAGTGGGTGGAATTCAAAAAAAAAAACGCAACATTGTATTCAATTCACTCGCAACTCTCTCAATTCAAGCGTAAAAATTAGGGATGTCCGATATTATCGGCCTACCGATATTATCGGCCGATATTGGCATTAAAATGTGATATCGGAAAATATCGGTATCGGTTTTAATTTAATTTTTTTTTTTTTTTTTTAATTTTCTTTTTACATTTCTATAACCTTTATTTACCCAGGCAAGCAAGTAAGAACAAATTCTGATTGTATTTATTGTCAAAAGTATGCATAATGTTGTGTTAATTCCACAACAAGAGATATGTAATGTGAATTACCGGAAATCATTCCATTTTTTGGGGGGAAACCCTGCATATATCGGTATCGGTTTATATCGGTTGATATCGGTATTGGAAATTAAGAGTTGGACAATATCGGTATATCGGTATCGGTAAAAAAGCCAATATCGAGCATCCCTAGTAAAAATACAGAATTTCTTTTAATCTGACATTGCAACCGTCCTCTTCTTCTGCCTTCTATATAACTGAGCGGCTGCTTGAGTCTAGGCGCCTGTCCCCGACTAAGGATTTGTATAGTCGACTTTGACTGGTAGGCGACTACCATCCTCCCCCCCCCCCCTCATTCCATTTGGGCTGTGGGGGGTGCTTAATGTCTGAAGGAGTCGACTGAAGGCTCCTTGTCCTCTACGAAAGCATGCAATTGGTCCACTGATGGATACATCTTGATATTTGTCTAGTGTGTTCATTAGATGGGTGAAATCCTCTTTCAGTGCCTCTGTGCCTGTTTTCTTAGACAGTTAGCCTCGCTGGTATGCACGCCATTAGCGTTAGCCACGCTTGTAGACCTCCTTGCTTTTGGAAAGAATGATAAAAAAAAAATTTTACCTACATTTTCTCCTCCTTTTCTGTGATTTTTCTCCCATCCCAATTTTTTCCCCTCTTGTGCCAATTCTCCCTGTCCTGTCCTGATCGTTGCTCGCATGTGCCCGTAGGGAGGATAGAAGCCCATCACATGTGGAGGCAGCCAGTCACTTCTTTTCACCTGCCAGCGCGGACTCTCATTGGAGAGGTGTAATGTGTGGGAGGCTCACACTGCCCCCGCCATTTCCTGTCTTTGCTGTGCAGACGCCCTGACCGACCTGTAGGAGTCGCTGATTACAACGACCAGATTACCACCCATCGACTCCCCTCCCGCTGACTCTGCCAATTGAGTCAGTATGACGGCCGGCCCAAGCCGGAGGCAACGCTGACAGCCGGATTCGAGACCGGTGTCTCTTGCGTTTGTGACGAGCGCAATGTCCGCTGCGCCACCCAGCCGCCCCAGAATGATATATTTTTTTTAAATAATAATAATAATTATTATTATAATCTTACATTTTTTTTGCATTTGACTAAGAGGTTGGCAGTCGACTACGGCTCCTTTCGATCGATTAGTCGACTATTCGATTGGTCGGGGTCAGCCCTATACTTGAGTCTAACTGGAACATCGATTGTACTTCCTGTCCCTGAACTTGCTTGGTTTGCCGGGGAACTGGACTGCGTATACCCATACGGCAGTAGATATTCATACTTGTTATATGAACTATGCTTTTTCTCACGTTCTTGTGCTTTCCTTTCCTCGATTTACAAGTGCCTGTGTATGTTAGTATGCTTTGTTGTCTTTGCACTGGAACTGAGCTATACCACGCTGTATTGAACCAATTACCACCGACCACTTTCTGGACGTCAATAATAAGTTCTCTTTTATCTTGTTCTCTCTCCTTCAGAATGCAGCAGTGGATGCGACTGGCTGTCATGGCCCTCTTGGTGTTCACAGTGACAGCAGCCGAAGGGGGCAAGGCTGAGAAACAAGGTAAGAATCTGCAAAGGAATCTATAAAAAAAAAAAGGGAAGAATCATTACGTCACTGAGTCCACTGCGTGATTACGAAACCTAGCCGCATTTCTCGGAGATGCTCTCTGATTGGCCGACGCCTGTTTCTACACTGGTTAAGCTTAGGCACTCTTCGAAGTTGGTTAAGGTTAGAGTTTGTCTTAGAGCATGGCGATAGAACGCCAGGTAGTTTGCAGGCTGTTCGACACGGAAATGGGCAAAGACACGGATTGTCACGGATTGGGCAAACGCGTCAGTGGCCAATCAGAGAGCGTCAGTCAGTGTCAATCAGAGAGCGTCTCCGAGAAATGCGGCTAGGTTTCGTAATCACATGAGTCCACTGAGTCTGTATGTGGCCAGAAAGGACAATATAAGACACACAAGGTCCTCATCCAAAGGGGACTGCGTGGTTCCATTCAGGAAGAGTGCATTTGGACACTCCGCATTCTCTGTTAGAGCCACACAGCACTGGAACACTATGCCTACACATATCTGGACCTGTAACACGCTTGAACAATAAAAAAATAAACTGTTCAAATCTGGCTCAAAGAACACCAGAGCTGACTTCCGGTTATGTCGGCGTAGGAGAAAGACGTGGTCGAGAAGGCTCTCCTGCCTCACGCTAATAATTTACATTTCTAACATCTAAAAAACGTTTCAACCACAGAAAATCGAAACTCCTACTTAACAAACACCCTACCGAGGTAAAAATGAACAACGACAGGACCAGACATCTTAAACAAGTGACATTACAACCGACACGGACAACTCCAATCAATAGGGCTAACGCTACTAGCAAGACAATGGCCGCACGAGACGTCGCAGTCAATACGGAGCACATGGAAGACGGTCAAGACGCCCTATCCATGACTATTCTACTCGAAGTTCTGGCAAAACAAAGATCCAGCCTCAGAGAAGACTTTTCAACTTTGTTACAGAACTCTCTCTCTCGCCCCTACAAACATCGGTGGATGCACTTCACGAAACGGTTAATTCCTTTCAAGCACGCCTCGCCAGAGTTGAAACCACCGCGGGAGATAACTTTGAGGGTCTCGTCAGAGCGGAGAAAACCATACGCAAATTGGAAACAGACAACACCACCCTCCTAGACCAGGTCGACGAGCTGGAAAATCGTTCAAGGCGAGTCAACCTCCGTATTGTAAACGTACCCGAAGACAGCGAAAAGAGACAAGACCCTATTAAATTTGTCGCAAATCTACTGATGGAAGTCATGGGTCCCGACGTATTCAACAAGCCACCGGAGCTGGAGAGAGCACACCGATCTCTACTCCCCAAACCCAAAACGGGCACCCCGCCACGATCCATCATAGTATGCTTCCACCGGTTCCAGGAGAAGGAACGAGCATTACCTTACGCTGGGCCAGAGAACACGAACCCCGCTATCAGAATAAAACTCTGAGATTCTACCCGGATTACAGCGCAGCTGTAACTGAGGGGTACAATTCCCTGACTGTATTGTTAGATATGGTATTTAATACCACTACCTCTTGTACTTTAACTTCTGGCCATCCAGTACATGATATAAGTATGATGAACACTTTCCCACCTGATGAAACGAATCCACACAAATGTACAAATCGAATATTTAATATAGCAAAAGGTATATACAACGTTCACTTGTTTACACTTATGATTTGAAATATGCACTTGTATGGCAAATGAGTATTCGTAGGTAAATCAACATTGAATGTCCAATCTCTGGTTACGCAGGGAGTAAGTATACAACCTGGATATTTAGGAAACTATAGCGATGGTACTTAGATGATTATAGCTGGATACACTAAGGGGGGGGGGTCCCGCTGGTTGTAAGACAGTAGGAGGGGGGGGGTTAGAGAAGCCGCTGGCGGTATCCCATCTGGCCGACGATTTCTTGGGAGAATTCAAAGTCTTGAACACGGTGCCCACAGAACCTCGGTCCGCAGACGAATACAGCTGGACCCTCTGGTGGACGGTAGCTGCCGGTCCACAACGGAGAGACGTGAGGCGACCTCACTGGTGTAGAGCGCCGTCTCACCTGGAGTCCTAGTTCCAACACTCCGCAGTGTTGGCCGTTATCCATGGAATAATCAAAGCACCCAAAGCATAATCCAAGCCGTGGAAGGCTCGCCGTCGTCCGGGTAGAGTAATCCAATATACAGGTCCAGTCGCCCTGGCCCGGAGCTCCTCGGATGCAAGCACCACTAGGGGTCTGCCCAGCCTGGTTAAGCGTCCAGATAACGTCAGGAACGATGGGGGTACTGATAACTTTATAACTCTAACCGAACGATGCACCATACATAAATAGACTATTATTAGCTTAATAGAATACGTCCAACTCGACGGTATAGTGCCAAACTATGACTATTCAACTATTAATCCACACGATATCTCAATGCCTATTCTGAGGCCAAGTAGGCCTTACTACACCACACGTGCGTCGTGGGTGAGGCTTCGCGTCTGTCACTCTGTTGGAGGGTAAAGAACTGGACTAAAAGGAGGTTCTACTTTACTTGCGCCATATATATATGCGCTATGAACAAATAGTACCATTCGTATTTCGCCAGACGTATTCCTGCACGGAACCGGGGCTTGCCATGACATGTTGGGCGGCACGATTGAACTTGAACCTAGGGGTATGGCAACCTGGCGCCAGGTTCTCGTCCAATGGTAGAATGAAACTATTATGGGCTGTTTAGTAGACTAAAGGGATATTCGGTGCATATTGTACAAAGAATATACAGGGGATATCAAACGATATACAAACACTATTTAAATATATATATATAAATAAATATATATATTCGGTTTAATCTGATCCTTCGCAACAGCCGCCCCCTAATTAGTCCCACCTAATTAGCTAAGCAGAGACAGATTAACCGCACTGTCTACCACTCAAGGTCCGCTGTAAGGGTCAGTCAACTCACAAACTCATGGGTCATGGTCATCATCGATAGTATCTGGGAGTCGGGGCAGTTCTATGAGCCTCGCCACGGGTCGTGTGTAAGTGCGCCCTTGGACGAGTACTTCAGCTGCTCGGACCTTGCCATCGGCACCGGTGATCACTTTGCTTACGCGGCCAGCCGGCCACATAGCTCTGGGTAGTGACTGGTCAATAATCATGACGACTGTTCCTTCTGTCAAATTGTCTCTCTCTTTTACCCACTTCTGGCGGGTCTGTAGATACGGTAGGTAGTGGAGTAGGAAGCTGCTCCAAAACTTGTCAGCTAGTACTTGACTGTACCTCCACATTCTTCGGCCGTTCGCTTCTTCAGGCCTGTACATTGTCTGGGGTAGCGCGGGGTCCAGCCGCGCCATTAGGAGTGTGTTGGGGTGACTGGGTCGACATCTGCTACATCACTGGAGACGTAACCGAGGGGCTTTGAGTTCAATACTCCCTCGATCTCCATGAGGACTGTCATTGCTCCTGCGTGGTGTACATCCTCGTCGTATTTCTTTATGATCAGCTCTGTGACCTTGTGTCGGCTGTTCAAGACAATCGGGTACTTAATATCATCCGGTAGATCGGGGGCTCTCCGCAGGCGACCACCCACTCTGATGAGATTATGGGCGTCACTCTCTGGTGCCAGGTGGAGCAGTCTGCTGTCTGATGGGACGGGGTTTCCTCCCTGTAGACAGTCTAGCTCATCGGGGAACGAGTCTCTCTGGGCTCGTTGTAGTAGAAGAAGTTCTGCTTCTTCGTAGTCAGCTGCTGACATGTCAGTGGTGGACTGAATCTCTGGGTGGTGCCGCAGGAATGTTCTTTGCTGCGCACTCGCTAGGGTAATGCAGTCATCTATGTTGGGGTCTGTGGAGGCGACTGTGCTCAGTCCACAGAACATAGGTTTCTTGTTCTCAGCCTCCTCGTTACTTGCCTCCCGTGGGGTGGGCGTAGGCCACTCTCCTTCCGGGAGCTTGAGGAATTCTGGTCCGTCACTGTAGATGTTGCGACGGGTTAGGTCATCCAGAGACATTCCCCGGGTGATGACGTCAGCTGGGTTGTGTTTGGTGTCCACATACCGCCAGCTCGCTGCTTCTGTTAGCTCTTGAATCTCGGTGACTCTGACTCCCACGAAGACTTTGTATCTGCATGAATCAGACTTGATCCATGTGAGTACTGTCGTGGAATCTGACCACAAGATTGTTCTGTGCACCGGAATGGTGAGTTCACGTTGGATTAACGTGGCTAGATGCGCTCCTGCTAGGGCTGCGCAGAGCTCTAGACGTGGGATAGATTGTTGCTTACGTGGGGCTATTCTTGAGCGGGCCAGGATGAAAGCAGTGTGTATCTTTCCTCCCTTCTCTTGGGCACGCAAGTAGGCCACCGATCCATAGGCTACTTCGGAGGCATCGCTGAAGACGTGTAGATCAATCTCGCATGTCTCTGGCCTCACTGTGGATGGGAAGTAGCTGCGGCGTATATTGACGCCTGGGAGTGAGCGGAGTTCCGTCTCCCACTCTCTCCATGTTGAGGCAAGGTGTGCGGGTATTGGGTCGTCCCAGCCCTGGTCCTTGTCCCATAGTGCTCGTACAATCATCTTTGCCCTGGTGGTGTAAGGTAGAATACATCCCAACGGGTCATATTGTCTGGCGAGTGTTCTGTACACACTCCGTCTGGTGGTCGGTATCGCCGTCGACCTTCCCTGCTCTGGAGCCAAGGGTTTGTGTCTATAGTGGAGCGAGTCTGTTTTGAAACGCCAGACTAGTCCTAGTGTCATTTCTTGGGCTTCTCCTGGGATGGTCGCCATCCAGGTCTCGCTGCTGGCAGCCTTGTCCGCGGGGGAGAGGCTGCGCAATACGTGCGGGTCACTGCTGGCCCACTGCCTGAGATCAAAGCCGCCTTTGATCAGGGAGGCGCGTAACTTGATTAGGAGAGCCTCGGCTTCTTCTTGAGTCGAAACGCTTTGTAAACAGTTGTCCACGTAGAAACTGTTCTTCACACTGTGTTGGACCTCTTCATCTGCTGCTGGGTCCTCTGCGACGTGTTTCTGTAGTGCAAATGTAGCACAGCACGGGCTGCATGTGGTTCCGAAGGGGAGTACTTCCCACTGGTAGATGGCTGGGTTCTCATCTCCGATCCTCTCTCTCCATAGGAACCGCAGCAGGGGCTTGTCCTCCTCTACTAGTCTCACCTGCAAGAACATCCCTTTGATATCCCCGCTGATGGCCACCTTGTCCTGGCGGAAGCGCAGTAGCACACCTAGTAGGGAGGGGCCGAGTGTGGGGCCGGGCAAGAGCTCTTTATTCAGATTTTGGGATCCGATCTGGTAGCTGCAGTTAAACACAATGCGATCCTTGCCGTTGTGATGGACCTTGTGATGCGGCACGTACCATGATTCGGTCGTCTGATCGGCCTCTTTAATGTCAATCTTTGTCACGTGTCCCGCTGTGATTAGCTTCTCAATCTCAGCGCGGTACACACCCTCTTGAGCAGGGTCTTTGGCTAGGCGCCGCTCCGTGTTCAATAGATAGCGCTCCGTGGCGTCTTTCTTTGCGTGAAAGGTGGGCATTCCCTCTCGCCTCAGGAGTGGAGTTGCGTATCTCATCACTCCGCCGACTGTGACTCTCTTTGTCCCCTGCTCGAGTAGGTTGATGGCGTAAATGTCTTCTTTAGAACGAATATCTTTCTTTTCGTTCTTAAAGGGCATTGTCTCTAGTGTCCATAGCCTCTCGACATGCTGCAGGAGAGTGGTGTCTTCTTCTGTCGTTCTGGAGTGGAGGCAGCTAGTGGCTGCTGTTCGGTTGAGAGATTTAGCGAGGGGGCCTTGTAGGGTCCACCCTAGGCGGGTCTCGACTGCTGCAGGACAGCCTCGGGGTCCTGTATGGACCCGGTCAATCGGGACTATGAGTTCTGCATGGTCGGAGCCTATCAGCAGGGTCGGGGTAGCGCCGTCTATGAGCGGGATAGGTAATTGGCGCAGGTGCACATATTTATCCATCAACTTGGCGACAGGGTAGGTGTACTGCGATAGTCCTATTTCTTGGCTGGTGAAAGCATTTGTAATCTTGTACCGTCGCTCTGGCTGCCCGTTTGCTGCGATAGTGAAGGAGACATTCTCGCCCTTTATCGTCTTTAAATCTCTTCTTATTGTCCGAATCGTCATTTCGTTCTTGCTCCCCCGCAGTCCCAGCTGGGCCGCAGCGGACGCGAGCAGAAGGGTCTTCTCTGACCCGTCATCAAGGACGGCGTAAGTGTCCATGACTTTATCTTGGTAGCTCAATGTCACACGGACTACCTTTAAGAGCACTTGGGCGCCGCTGCTGCTGGCGGGGTCAATGTACATGACACTTGCCTTGGTGCCGCTCGATGGTGCAGGTGGAGGCCGTCTTCTGTTACTGTCGTGTAGTATATCTAGATGGGCTCCATCGCACCGACTGCACCTTTTCTTTAGGCGGCATTCGGCTGCCATGTGTGGCCGCGCACATCGGTAACAGCGCCTGTTGGACTTTATCCATTGACTCACTTCTTCTGCATTCATCTTTGTGAATAGGTCACATTGTGACAGCCAGTGTTCTTTCTCACAGTAGGGACACGCTATCTTCCACTTCTCTTTTCTCGAGGGGGTGCTGTGACTCTTACTGCTCGGTACTGACTCTGATTGGTGCATGACAGTCACCGATCTTCTTCCATCATTTATTCTCCTGGGTCCCTCTCTGGAGCTTGGCGTGCTCCGCCCGAATGTATCCAGTCGTAAGCTGCTGACTTCTCTCGCCAGGAAGTCGGCTAGATCAAGGAGGGATGGCTCGGGGCCGTTGGGATCCCGGTAGTCTCTCTGCCGCCTAAAACGCTCCTGTCTTGCGGGTGGCAGCTTCTCCAAAATCCTCTCGACGTTAGAGTTGGCGTATAGCTCATGCATGCCCTTTTCCCGTTGCGCTCCCAGCATCCCTACCAGGGACTGCACTTTGATTGACAGGTCGTCTAATGAGCGATTGTCTGTGGCTGGGGGTAGGCGATCAATATGCCTTATCTCTTGGATTACGTAATCCCATATACGTCCATATCTCTGGTCCAGCGCCGCTAGGGCCGCTGTGTATGGCGTCGAAGAGGTGGCATAGGCTAGCGCTATATTGTGCGCTCGCGGTACTTTCAGGTGCTTCAGTAATATTGCATACTTGTGGCGTTCATCAGCGACATCCACCATCATTGTCTCTAAGCACATCCGGAGCTCCGTGTACTGTGCTCGACTCTCATAGGCGAAGTCTGGAAATGACGGCGTGGCTGATACATCGGCGAGCGTTGGGGGAGAGACCTCCTGGGCGAGTCCCCTCTTGCGCCTCGCTGTGGGCTGGTACTGACAGGGTACCATGGCCCGCTGGTCCAGGTGCTATTCCTCGGGGCTGGTCGTGCGTCGTGCTCACCCGTGAATAGAGTCGGGGGTCTGTAGCGCAGCGCCGCGGGGGTATAGCCTGGGCTGTATTGGACCTCCTGGTCCGGTGGAGTACTGTGCTGTCGTCGGGCTTGGTTCTCCTCCTCTCCCTCTTCTTCCTCTATCAGATCTTCCAGATCCTGTAATCGTTTATTTAGCTTCTCCGCAGTGTATGCCGCTCCTTCCTTGTAGCTGGGTCTCGCTTGGACCGGTCTGGGAAGGGGGTCTGCGGGGGGTCTAGGCTCGGTCTGTTGGTCAAGTTCAGGGTCGCTTGCTCGTTGAGGAGACGCTGCCCTTGACTGTTGTCTCGACGAGTTCCTTGAACCCCTGGCGGAGGGAGAGGGTGTTGCCTTGCGGATCAGCTGCTCCATTAGCTGCGCTTGTAACTTGTCGCGCTCGACTTCGCGCTTGGTGAGATCTGCTTCTCTTTGGGCACCGGCAGCGGCGCGCTGGGCGTCGGCCGGGTCTCTTGCCATATTCTCTTCTGTCTGAAGGCGTCTCATCTCCAGGCGTGTGCGCTCTTCTTCGCTCCGTTGTTGCGCTTGGAGTTGTTCGCGCTCGCTGGGCGCCTGTGCTTGGAGACGGTCGCGTTCACCCTGAAGTCGATCGTGTTCGGTAGAGGCTGTCAGGCTGACGAGGAACGCCTGTTGTAGCATCCTCTCCGCTTCGCTGGGGGAAGGCGGTTGTGGAGGTGAGCCGCTCCTGCGTGAGCCGCTCCTGGGGGTACTCGTTGGGGAGTCCTGGAGCTCTATTTCCTCTGCGCTCTCCTCCTCTTCTTCCGTGCAGAGTTCTCTCTCTGTAGGGTTGTCTTCCTCCCGGTGCTGGTCGGGGACTACTTCTTGGGTAGTGGCGGGGGGTAAAGGCATGTCAGCTCCCTCCTGGTCCCCACTGTGAGCTTGGTCAGTTACATTAGGACCTACTAGGGCCTCTGTGGTCGGGGAAACCTGGTCGTTAAGGTCAGACATAATTTTACTTTCTACTTTTACCGCGTTTACCGTTTGTCGAAGGTTAGGTAGTTGACTGACAGTGTAAGCCTCTAAGTACTGAGGTGTCTGTCGTCTGCGCCGCGGGCGTTCTAGGTTAGGAGGACCGTTTCGTGGAGTGTTCATCATAGGCCATTTCAATATTAATAACACTATATTAATATTACACTAGTTACCCTCCGGCTCGAAGGACCAGTTGTAACTGAGGGGTACAATTCCCTGACTGTATTGTTAGATATGGTATTTAATACCACTACCTCTTGTACTTTAACTTCTGGCCATCCAGTACATGATATAAGTATGATGAACACTTTCCCACCTGATGAAACGAATCCACACAAATGTACAAATCGAATATTTAATATAGCAAAAGGTATATACAACGTTCACTTGTTTACACTTATGATTTGAAATATGCACTTGTATGGCAAATGAGTATTCGTAGGTAAATCAACATTGAATGTCCAATCTCTGGTTACGCAGGGAGTAAGTATACAACCTGGATATTTAGGAAACTATAGCGATGGTACTTAGATGATTATAGCTGGATACACTAAGGGGGGGGGGGGGTCCCGCTGGTTGTAAGACAGTAGGAGGGGGGGGTTAGAGAAGCCGCTGGCGGTATCCCATCTGGCCGACGATTTCTTGGGAGAATTCAAAGTCTTGAACACGGTGCCCACAGAACCTCGGTCCGCAGACGAATACAGCTGGACCCTCTGGTGGACGGTAGCTGCCGGTCCACAACGGAGAGACGTGAGGCGACCTCACTGGTGTAGAGCGCCGTCTCACCTGGAGTCCTCTCCGGGGGGTAGTTCCAACACTCCGCAGTGTTGG
Source organism: Notolepis coatsorum (assembly GCF_963971535.1). Lineage (NCBI taxonomy): Eukaryota > Metazoa > Chordata > Actinopteri > Aulopiformes > Paralepididae > Notolepis > Notolepis coatsorum. Next base: position 71,564,589 of record NC_140179.1, read on the forward strand.
CCGTTATCCATGGAATAATCAAAGCACCCAAAGCATAATCCAAGCCGTGGAAGGCTCGCCGTCGTCCGGGTAGAGTAATCCAATATACAGGTCCAGTCGCCCTGGCCCGGAGCTCCTCGGATGCAAGCACCACTAGGGGTCTGCCCAGCCTGGTTAAGCGTCCAGATAACGTCAGGAACGATGGGGGTACTGATACCTTTATAACTCTAACCGAACGATGCACCATACATAAATAGACTATTATTAGCTTAATAGAATACGTCCAACTCAACGGTATAGTGCCAAACTATGACTATTCAACTATTAATCCACACGATATCTCAATGCCTATTCTGAGGCCAAGTAGGCCTTACTACACCACACGTGCGTCGTGGGTGAGGCTTCGCGTCTGTCACTCTGTTGGAGGGTAAAGAACTGGACTAAAAGGAGGTTCTACTTTACTTGCGCCATATATATATGCGCTATGAACAAATAGTACCATTCGTATTTCGCCAGACGTATTCCTGCGCGGAACCGGGGCTTGCCACGACATGTTGGGCGGCACGATTGAACTTGAACCTAGGGGTATGGCAACCTGGCGCCAGGTTCTCGTCCAATGGTAGAATGAAACTATTATGGGCTGTTTAGTAGACTAAAGGGATATTCGGTGCATATTGTACAAAGAATATACAGGGGATATCAAACGATATACAAACACTATTTAAATATATATATATAAATAAATATATATATTCGGTTTAATCTGATCCTTCGCAACAGCAGCCCTTTCTAAAAAACGCGCAGCGTTTAATGAGGTCAAAACTATCCTGTACCGTAAAGGCATACGCTTCGGGCTCCTTCACCCCGCCCGCCTCCGGGTGACACTGGCGGAGGGAGAAGTCTACAGTTTCACCACACCGGAGGAAGCCAAGACATTTAGCAAGGAAAGATTTGGCCAAGCTGAAAACCCCGTTAAATGAATGACTGGGACCCCAGGCTATAAGACGTTCCACATCGACCGTGAAAGAAAACAAGCAGAGTCGACCGGTCATTGTTGGTATGGGTACGTCACGTGATCGCTTCCCCAGGTTCATAATTTAAGGTGGAACTTTTCATTTCACCGTCACTTTTTGAATGATAATGGTTTTATATAATTACTGACATACTGCAAAGTAGACCTGCCATAGTTTGTCTGATTAACCAGTTCAATGACCGGGACACCAGACTACAATAGACGTTCCACATAGACCGTGAAAGAATTTACGGGTATATGTATACACTTTTTCTGGTTCTAGAGATTAAGGTGGAATTTCCCATTTCACTGTCACTTCTTGAATGAAAATGGCTTTATATAAATATGGACATCTTACAAAGTCGACCTACCATAGTTTGCAATCTTGATTTTTTGTCTTCTCTGTTTGCTCTTTGTTTCTCAGAATCTAAGGTGGACTTTTTATTTTATTTCTATTTTTCTGCCATAGTTAATTTGGATATGGGATAGCTTTTTCTGTTTCCTAGAACTTAAAGTGGAACTTTTCATATTACTGTCACTTTGCGAATGACAACAGTTTTATATAAATAAGGACATGTTGACCAACTATATATATATCTTTTGAATATCCATCTATTATTTTTTCTCCCTTCAAATGGATGTCGCTTTCGAACATGAAACAAAGGTTGGGTCTTCTTAGAATCAAAGGTGGAACTTTTATTTAGATTTTTTTTTCTCATACCACTACCACTTCTTGAAGGACAAGTTTTACATAATTAACATATTGCAAAATCGACCTGCCAGAGTTAATTTGGATATGGGATCACTTTTTCTGTTTCCTAGAACGTAAGGTGGAACTTTTCATATCACTTCACGAATGACAATGGTTTTATATAAGTAAGGACAGTTTGACCTACTATATACATACATATATCTTTTAAATATCCATCTATTATTTTTTCTCCCTTTAAATTAGGGATGCTCGATATTGGCTTTTTTACCAATACCGATATTCCGATATTGTCCAACTCTTAATTTCCGATACCGATATCAACCGATATCAACCGATACCGATATATGCAGGGTTTCCCCGTCCAAAAAACGGAATAATTTCAGGTAACTAATAATTTCACTGGATATATATATAACAAATATTGTTATTGTTTTTTATTTTTTTTAAACAGATACCGATATTTTCCGATATCACATTTTACTGCCGATATCGGCCGATAATATCGGTCGGCCGATAATATCGGACATCCCTACTTTAAATTGATGTCACTTTTGAACATGAAACAAGGGTTGGGTACAATTCTACACATACCTATCTCCAGTTCTCCAAGTTATTGGTTGTTCATGTAAATAACAATGTTAATTTTCTCCTCAGCAATAGTTTCGGTTAAAGCACAAATAAGATGTGTATAACATAATGAGAGACAGGAGCCTCTCCACATAGGCTAGGAGTGAAGCTGCACAATTGGAAGACACTCTGTCAACAAGGGATTTATCAGCCTGTCTCAATTGGGGAGACAGGCATAGGGGTAAATGTGTTTATGTTCTATTTGTATTCTATGTATGTTTCCGTCTGTACTACATGTATATTTTTTCATATAGAGAGATATCGGTACCCTTATACTCTAATAGAGAATAATCCAGACATGTGGAGTGGTGGGGAGATGGAGACCACTTTACAACACAACCACACAGATCAAATGATGGAGCCAGTTAAATTCATAACATTCAATATCAAAGGCCTAAACAACCCAATCAAAAGGAAAAAGGTCTATTCATACCTAAAGAAACTCAAAGCAGACATTGTATACCTACAGGAAACGCATCTTTCTGATGAGGAGCATAAGAAACTCAAGAGAGAATGGGTTGGACAGGTGTTTGCTTCCTCCTTTAATACCAAATCAAGAGGAACCGCAATCCTTATTAACAAAAACATCCCTTTCGTTGCCACCAAAACCACCTCTGACCCTAGAGGCAGATTTGTACTTGTTGAGGGACAAATGTACTCGGAACGTTGGACACTATTGAACATTTATGCACCCAACTTCGACGACCCTGCCTTCATCCAGAATATTTTCCTTCTTATAGCTCAGGCAACGGGCATAATTTTAGTGGGAGGGGACTTCAACTTCTGCCTGGATACAGTACTAGATAGGTCCTCAACCAACCCGGCTTCCCCTACCAAGGCAGCAAAAACAACCATTTATTTTATGAAGGACTATAACTTGACAGATGCCTGGAGGGGAATCCACCCAGGGGTTAGAGATTACTCCTTCTATTCTCACCCCCACGGCACCCACACGCGTATAGATAACTTCCTGCTATCCTCTCACCAATGCCATAGAGTATTGAACGCTCAATACTATGACGAACCAGAAGAGGTTTGTCATATAAAGGAAGTCAACACATGAGAGTTCAATTTAACAACAATGATTTATTTAATCCTATCTAAAAACAATAATTGATTAAACAACAAAAGCATAAACAAATATGTATCAGAATGGATAAGGATCCCAAGATGGTTCACTTGGTGGCTGATACAACCTGTGGTGTCTGAAGTGGAAAAGCAGATGGGAGAAGCAGACAGAAGGGTTTAGACAAGGGAAACATATATACTGTGTGTGCAGGCAGCTCTCTGCACTGCACAGGTGATTCAAATTGGGGTAACGACCTACCCACTCCAACCTGCTCTTTGAGTCAGAAGACTCCCCATTGCAGGTAGAGTGGGGGTCATCACACCCTCCCCCTAAAGACAAGGGTTCTACCCTGTTAACAAATTACATTTTTATTTATAAGTGACTAACCCAAATGTAACAATAATATTTTCCCAAATTCAACATAGGTTTACCCTTCACCCATTCCCCTCACCATCCTGCCTCCGCTCTCAGCAACATAGGGCCCTAGGTAGCTATTTTAAGAGAGCAGGAGACAGTAGGGATTGGGGAACAGACAAAACAAGAGTTGCACACCAGAGGAGCACACAAATACAAATTACAAAGCACAAAAGTCAACAATCAAACACATGGGCCAAAAAGGGATATTTTTACAGAGCTAATTAAAGCAAACTAAGGGTCATTGGTTCAAAACCTCATAGCCAGAACTCTACAATGTAAAAACCCTGGTATATACAAATAAACAACAAATTTAAACAAACAGCACAATTTTAGGCACACATCATCTCCAACACCCCTGCAGACCGGTCACCCTTTCCCCTCACCCTCCTGCCTCCGCTCTCTGCTACATAGGATCATAAGAAGCAAATTAAGAGAACAAGAGACAGAAGAGATTGGGGGAGCAAACGAGACGAGAAGAACAGAATGTTAAAAGGTGATGCACATCAAAACAATAGAGTCAACCCTATAAGGTCGCCATAAACTTAAATGGTCAACCATGCCCAGACGTAAACTTAAACGGCCAACCATGCCCAGACGCATGTCATCAGGTGCTGGAAAGTTGCGGGCACAACAACATCCTCCATCTCAGCACAATGACCATAAAGAGATTTTATCTTCTTTTTTTTTCTTTTCCCAGTTCTCTTTTCCTTTCTCTTTTTTTCTGTTTTCATTTTCTCCTTCCCAACCATCTCACTCTGAATAGTCATGGGACCACCAACTCTCTCACCAAACCTCAGGTCATCAAGGCTAAACCCTGTGACCTCCTGGGCGACCTCTCTGGAAGCCAGTAGGAGCAATGGCAGTCCCTCCTCAGGAACGGCCACTGGAGAGGTGGAACAGAAAGAAACATTAATGCATTCCCCATTATTCCCCCCCCCCCCCTTCAGATGGGCAAAAGGTGGTGGGCGTCAGGAGGTCCACATGTTAATGCATCTCCGCCTTCGGCAATAACATTTGAGATAACATTTGCCTCATCCATATTCCCAAATGGCACGGCTGTATCTAACAGTGTTTCCCAAGCCGGATCAATTTCCACCCCTGTAGCCAAATCAGACTGTGACATGGACTGAAATGGGTCAGGCAGAACCAAACTAAGAACCAAACTAAGATGAACAGACTCAACATCCGCGCCTTGGGCAACCCCCTGCGCATCACACGTTGCTGTCATTTCCTGTGCCACTGCACAGGCTGGATGCACAATGACAACATTTGACATGTTGTCATTGTCAACACCATCAAACATAGGACTAGGAGAGTCTTGTGGTTCTGGACTAGGAGAGTCTTGGGGTGCTGGACTAGGAGAGTCTTGGGTGACTACACTTGGGAGAGGCCCCTCGGCCCACACCCCAGCAAGATTGTTACCCAGGTCGATGTCCACACCAACTACAGGCAACCCAGCGTGCACACCTCTCTGCATAACACCACTTCCCAAACCTGAAACGAGAGAAATGTTAGGCACAGACACAGGGAACAGACAATGGTGGACGAGGAGAAAACCATAAATCCAGCTCCCTATGCTGCAGATCTATATATTCGGCAAGCTCAGCCTTCTGCCTAATCTCCTCCAAAGCGAACTCTTGTCTGTGCTTTGCCTCTTGTAAAGCCAACTCTCGTCTGTGCTGCCGTATCAGAAGTTCCTTCTGCCGCTCAAAAGTGAGTGCACTATTGGCCTAAACAAAGTGAGCCGCACTCACAAACAAAGTGCCCTACGACACAGGCCTACAAAACAAACAAAACCTATGCTGGGACAATGAAGCGTGAATACCATTAAAAAACAAACAGTCTGATCAAATGAAACCTCCCCCCCTGACCTACAGGGCCTAACTAACTAACTAACTACCTCAAAAGCTCAATCTTCGTGCCACTACTTGTAGGGGGTATCTATGCACTAGAACTCTCTGGGCAGAAAAAGTACCTGTTATACAGCCACTCCTCTGAGCCAGAGACGTGCTCCCGAGAGGACAAAAGCGCCTATGCCAGTGCCTGTCTCTGCCTACGTTTTTGCAGCCGCCTAAAAAAGAAAATACCAAGACAAGTCCCCCTATTGGAAACCTGCCCTCTTCGCCTACCTGGGGATTTTGGGTTCCCAAAACACACAGACTGTATTATTTAAGGCATCAAACCCCAAAGCCACAACACAAGCAATAACAAACAAACAAACTGTAACCAAAACAAAACAAAATAACAAATCTCTACTACAAGAAATCTGCACAAACAAACTGCTACTCTCTCCCAAATCCCACACAACAAACACCCCCAAGAACAAATCATGTGCCAACTCCAACACTGGCATACAAATACTAGCTGCAAACCTACAGGTCACAGACACTAGCCAAATTAAGCAGCCTAATTACCTTTCAAAATAGCCCTCCTGTACTCAAGACAGAGCCCAAACAAATGTCCCCATAGGAACCTAAACACAAATGCCAGCCAAATTACACACCCCAAATGCTAGAAAAATTACAAAGCACAAATACCAATTCAACCACACCAGGCCAAATTACAAACAAATCAATGTCTAAGTGTCACAAAAGGTCCTCCAAACGGCTTGAGCCCCCATATATGACGAACCAGAAGAGGTTTGTCATATAAAGGAAGTCAACACATGAGAGTTCAATTTAACAACAATGATTTATTTAATCCTATCTAAAAACAATAATTGATTAAACAACAAAAGCATAAACAAATAGGTATGTATCAGAATGGATAAGGATCCCAAGATGGTTCACTTGGTGGCTGATACAACCTGTGGTGTCTGAAGTGGAAAAGCAGATGGGAGAAGCAGACAGAAGGGTTTAGACAAGGGAAACATATATACTGTGTGTGCAGGCAGCTCTCTGCACTGCACAGGTGATTCAAATTGGGGTAACGACCTACCCACTCCAACCTGCTCTTTGAGTCAGAAGACTCCCCATTGCAGGTAGAGTGGGGGTCATCACAATACCTTACTCGACTGCTGAGCGATCATTCCCCCTTGATTATATCCATATTTATGCCAGATAAGATAAAAACAATATATAGATGGCGATTTAATCCAATGCTTCTCAAACAACCAGAATTTAGCTTTTTTATTAGAGAACAAATTGCATTCGTTACACTAACAAATAAACAATCTGCCCCTAATAGCTTCATCTTTTGGGATACACTCAAGGCTTACCTAAGGGGCCACATTATCTCCTATACAAAGGGAATGAAAAAGAAATACTGTGCTGAACTTGATTCTATTGAGGCTGAAATTCAAACACTTGAGAAAGACTATCAGAGAACATCAAATAAAGATACATATAGGACCCTGGTGAACAAAAAAATACAATATAATAACTTAAATACATACAAAACTGAGAAATCCATTATGCGTTCTAGACAAAAATACTATGCATTGGGAGAGAAACCTAGCAAAGTACTGGCATGGCAACTAAAAACAGAAGAAAGCAAGAGGGCAGTTAACGGAATTGAAGTAGCCCCGGGCAAAATCTCCAATAAACCCACAGAAATTAGCGATGCTTTTAGAAACTATTACAGTGACTTATACACTGCACAACCTAGCGGGGACAGCACAGCTGTGAGGTTTTGCCCGCTGCTCACTACCTTTTCTCTGTCTTCTTTAAGCCTACTGTTAGAAATTCCCTATTCTCTGTCTTCTTTAAGCCTACTGTTAGGAATTCCCTACTCACTCTCTCTAGCCCCCACCCTCTCGTTCCTTACCCTTAGTGGCCACACCTGTTTGATATTCTATTATCTCTCGCACCTGTGGTGGCAGGCTAATTAGTCCCCCTGTGGGCTTTAAATACCAGGGCGCTTCCCCTCGTTTTGGCGTGGGGTCGTGTTGTATACTTGCCGAGTCATATTCTCTAAACATCTAGACTCTTTCGGGAGATCCTCTGTCTGCCTATGCTGTTCCATTCTCCGGCGTCGAGATGTTTGCTCCAGCCTTCGCCTGCTGTCGCCGTTGCCTGAGAGTGGGACTGGTCTGCGCTCCCTAGACTTCCACGGGAGGCATCCCAGTCATCCACTTCAGACCCCCCGCGCAGCTGTCGTCCTGACGCACATCCAGACCAGCGCAGACGCTCTCCAGTCCACAGCGCGCAACGCGCATCTTCCAAGGACGCTCGAGCTTGGCACGCTCTCCAGACCAGCGCGCAACGCGCATCTTCCAGACCTTCGAGCTTGGCACGCTCCTCCGTACCAGCGCACTGACGCGCATCTTCCAGACCTTCGAGCTTGGCACGCTCCTCCGTACCGGCGCACAGACGCGCATCTTCCAGACCTTCGAGCTTGGCACGCTCCTCCGTACCGGCGCTCTGACGCGCATCTTCCAGACCTTCGAGCTTGGCACGCTCTCCAGACCTCAGCGCGCCGACGCGCATCTTCCAGACCTTCGTGCTTGGCACACTCCTCCTGGCAGACGCACCCCGATGCGTCTCTCTGTTCCGACGCGCACACCAAGGTGTGGCGCGCCACTCTGTTCCTCGGCTCCGACAGTGGCTACCCGGTGGACGACATCCTCGCCACCGCCACTGTTCCAGCTCCCTGTTCCGACGCGCACACCAAGGTGTGGCGCGCACTCTGTTCCTCGGCTCCGACAGTGGCTACCCGGTGGACGACATCCTCGCCACCGCCACTGTTCCAGCTCCCTGTTCCGACGCGCACACCAAGGTGTGGCGCGCACTCTGTTCCTCGGCTCCGACAGTGGCTACCCGGTGGACGACATCCTCGCCACCGCCACTGTTCCAGCTCCCTGTTCCGACGCGCACACCAAGGTGTGGCGCGCACTCTGTTCCTCGGCTCCGACAGTGGCTACCCGGTGGACGACATCCTCGCCACCGCCACTGTTCCAGCTCCCTGTTCCGACGCGCACACCAAGGTGTGGCGCGCACTCTGTTCCTCGGCTCCGACAGCGGCTACCCGGTGGACGATGCCCTCGTCACCGCCACTGTTCCAGCACTCTGTTCCTCGGCTCCGACAGCGGCTACCCGGTGGACGATGCCCTCGTCACCGCCACTGTTCCAGCACTCTCTCCCTCGGCTCGGACAGCCAGCCGCCCCGGTGGCGATGCCTTCGTTCCCGTTGCTGTCCCTGTACCATTACGCATGCGCCTGGGTGAGTTTTGATTGTGATGTCACTCACCCAGCGTAGTGCCCTTGCCCCCGTTCCCGCTGCTGTCCCCGTACCTTTACGCATACGCCTGGGTGAGTTTTGATTGTGATGTCACTCACTCAGCGTAGTGCCCTTGCCCCCGTTCCCGCTGTTGTCCCCGTACCTTTACGCATACGCCTGGGTGAGTTTTGATTGTGATGTCACTCACTCAGCGTAATGCCCCTTGCCCTCGTCCCGCTGCTGTTCCCCAGCGTATTGCCTCTGTTAGTTAGTTTGGACATTTCATCTCCCAGCGTAATGCCCCTTGCCCTCGTCCCGCTGCTGTTCCCCAGCGTATTGCCTCTGTTAGTTAGTTTGGACATTTCATCTCCCAGCGTAATGCCTCTGTTTTTGGTTCTCACTTAGAATAGTATTTTTGGACTTTACATCTCCCCCTGTGTGTTTGTCACACGAAGATATTATTACTTTGTTCACTTTGTTATTTGGACTGTTCTGCACCTGCTCTGTTTTTTTCCCTTTTGTGCATTAACTCTCTCCTCTGTCCTGCAGAGCGGCCCAGATGTTTTCCCACCAGTCCCCAGTTCCTCCCTGTTCCCCAGCCCGCCTCCGCGGGCCTCTGTTCCCTCTGTCACCAGAACCTGGCCCTCTGTTCCCCAGAACCTGTTCCCTAGTTTCTCCTAGTCCCTAGTCCTCTATCCCTAGCTCTCCTAGTCCCTAGTCCTCTGTCCCAAGGCGTTCCCTTAACCTTCCCAAGGCGTTCCCTTAACCTTCCCAAGGCGTTCCCTTAACCTTCCCTTAGGCGTTCCCTTTACCTTCCCATAGTGTTCCCTTTTCCTGCCCGCCTCTTAAAGGCACTTTACCTTCCCCTCTTGTGTTTCCAGTGCTTTGTGTTTTCTCCCTTAAAGGGACAGTGCCCTTTTTCCCTGTTCACAATAAATATCTGTTTCTTGGCAAACCACCATACCTGTCTTGTGTTGTGCGATTGGGGTCGGTTACAAACCATAACAGTACGACCCCACCAAATCGACGACCCCAGCCAGCACAGACGGTGTTTGTTGAGTTTGCCTTTTTTTTCTTGTCCCCTCTAGCTCCCCTGTTAGCCCTGTTAGCTTCCCTGTTAGCCCAGTTTAGCTTCCTTGTTAGTCCTGTTTAGCTCCCTTGTTAGCCTGTTACTCCCCTGTTTAGCCCAGTTTAGCTTCCCTGTTTAGCTTGTTAGTCTCCCCGGTTAGCTCCCCTCTTTGCTTCCCGTTTTGCCCTGTTTGACCCCCCTGTAGCTAGCCATGCCCTGGCGGCTAACCCAGTCCCTCAGCAGAGCCCCTGTCTGCTAGTCTTGCCCCGGCTGCTTGCACAGCCTCTATGTTTATGCAGCCCTTGCTGCTGGCATGGGCCCTGTAGCTAGCCATGCCCTGGCAGCTAACCCAGTTTCCCTCTTCATGGCCCCGGTCTGCTAGCTTGGCCCCGGCTGTTAGCACAGCCTCTATGTTAATGCAGCCTTGCAGCTGGCATAGGCCCTGTAGCTAGCCAGGCCCAAGCAGCTAACCCGGTCCCTCTGCATGGCCTCCACTTTTTTGTGTAGTTTCTCCCACTGCTAGGACTGCCCTTCAGCTAGCAAGGTCAGTATTCCCACAGCTAGGACTGTCCTTCCAGCTAGCTTGTTCTCTCATGCTGGTCCAGCCCTGTCTGCCAGCCTAGCTCCGGCAGCTAGCGCAGCCTCTATGTAGATGTAGCAGTACAGCTAGCATAGGCCCTGTAGCTATCAGTGCCTTGGCAGCTACCCTTTCCCTCTGCTAGCCTAGCTCGGCAGCTAGCGCAGCCTCTATGTTGATGTAGCAGTACAGCTAGCATAGGCCCTGTAGCTATCAGTGCCCTGGCAGCTACCCTTTCCCTCTGCTAGCCTGGCTCCGGCAGCTTGCGCAGCCTCTATGTTGATGTAGCAGTACAGCTAGCATAGGCCCTGTAGCTATCAGTGCCCTGGCAGCAACCTTCCCTCTGCTAGCCCTTTCCCGGTGCTACCATGGTTACCCCTTTGCTACCCTGCTTGCCCCTCAGTTCCTCTAGACCAGTTGCTCTAGACCAGTTCTCTAGACCCAGTTCCTCTAGACCAGTTCCTCTAGACCAGTTCTCTAGACCCAGTTCCTCTAGACCAGTTCCTCTAGACCAGTTCTCTAGACCAGTTCTCTAAACCAGTTCTCTAAACCAGTTCTCTAGACCAGTTCTCTAGCCCGGTTCTCTAGCCCAGTTCTCTAGACCAGTTCTCTAGACCAGTTCTCTAGACCCAGTTCCTCTAGACCAGTTCCCCCAGTTGCCCCTCTGCTACCCTAGTTACCCCTCGGCGACCCTGTTTCTTTTGCTAGCCCCACTCTTGTGGTGGCTTCCCCTGCTGGCTTGGCCAGTACCTCTTGTTTTTCCCCCTGCCACTCTGTCTGTATTTGTTTTGGGTCGCCGGGTGGCTCCCGTTGGAGGGGGGGATACTGTGAGGTTTTGCCCGCTGCTCACTACCTTTTCTCTGTCTTCTTTAAGCCTACTGTTAGGAATTCCCTATTCTCTGTCTTCTTTAAGCCTACTGTTAGGAATTCCCTACTCACTCTCTCTAGCCCCCACCCTCTCGTTCCTTACCCTTAGTGGCCACACCTGTTTGATATTCTATTATCTCTCGCACCTGTGGTGGCAGGCTAATTAGTCCCCCTGTGGGCTTTAAATACCAGGGCGCTTCCCCTCGTTTTGGCGTGGGGTCGTGTTGTATACTTGCCGAGTCATATTCTCTAAACATCTAGACTCTTTCGGGAGATCCTCTGTCTGCCTATGCTGTTCCATTCTCCGGCGTCGAGATGTTTGCTCCAGCCTTCGCCTGCTGTCGCCGTTGCCTGAGAGTGGGACTGGTCTGCGCTCCCTAGACTTCCACGGGAGGCATCCCAGTCATCCACTTCAGACCCCCCGCGCAGCTGTCGTCCTGACGCACATCCAGACCAGCGCAGACGCTCTCCAGTCCACAGCGCGCAACGCGCATCTTCCAAGGACGCTCGAGCTTGGCACGCTCTCCAGACCAGCGCGCAACGCGCATCTTCCAGACCTTCGAGCTTGGCACGCTCCTCCGTACCAGCGCACTGACGCGCATCTTCCAGACCTTCGAGCTTGGCACGCTCCTCCGTACCGGCGCACAGACGCGCATCTTCCAGACCTTCGAGCTTGGCACGCTCCTCCGTACCGGCGCTCTGACGCGCATCTTCCAGACCTTCGAGCTTGGCACGCTCTCCAGACCTCAGCGCGCCGACGCGCATCTTCCAGACCTTCGTGCTTGGCACACTCCTCCTGGCAGACGCACCCCGATGCGTCTCTCTGTTCCGACGCGCACACCAAGGTGTGGCGCGCCACTCTGTTCCTCGGCTCCGACAGTGGCTACCCGGTGGACGACATCCTCGCCACCGCCACTGTTCCAGCTCCCTGTTCCGACGCGCACACCAAGGTGTGGCGCGCACTCTGTTCCTCGGCTCCGACAGTGGCTACCCGGTGGACGACATCCTCGCCACCGCCACTGTTCCAGCTCCCTGTTCCGACGCGCACACCAAGGTGTGGCGCGCACTCTGTTCCTCGGCTCCGACAGTGGCTACCCGGTGGACGACATCCTCGCCACCGCCACTGTTCCAGCTCCCTGTTCCGACGCGCACACCAAGGTGTGGCGCGCACTCTGTTCCTCGGCTCCGACAGTGGCTACCCGGTGGACGACATCCTCGCCACCGCCACTGTTCCAGCTCCCTGTTCCGACGCGCACACCAAGGTGTGGCGCGCACTCTGTTCCTCGGCTCCGACAGCGGCTACCCGGTGGACGATGCCCTCGTCACCGCCACTGTTCCAGCACTCTGTTCCTCGGCTCCGACAGCGGCTACCCGGTGGACGATGCCCTCGTCACCGCCACTGTTCCAGCACTCTCTCCCTCGGCTCGGACAGCCAGCCGCCCCGGTGGCGATGCCTTCGTTCCCGTTGCTGTCCCTGTACCATTACGCATGCGCCTGGGTGAGTTTTGATTGTGATGTCACTCACCCAGCGTAGTGCCCTTGCCCCCGTTCCCGCTGCTGTCCCCGTACCTTTACGCATACGCCTGGGTGAGTTTTGATTGTGATGTCACTCACTCAGCGTAGTGCCCTTGCCCCCGTTCCCGCTGTTGTCCCCGTACCTTTACGCATACGCCTGGGTGAGTTTTGATTGTGATGTCACTCACTCAGCGTAATGCCCCTTGCCCTCGTCCCGCTGCTGTTCCCCAGCGTATTGCCTCTGTTAGTTAGTTTGGACATTTCATCTCCCAGCGTAATGCCCCTTGCCCTCGTCCCGCTGCTGTTCCCCAGCGTATTGCCTCTGTTAGTTAGTTTGGACATTTCATCTCCCAGCGTAATGCCTCTGTTTTTGGTTCTCACTTAGAATAGTATTTTTGGACTTTACATCTCCCCCTGTGTGTTTGTCACACGAAGATATTATTACTTTGTTCACTTTGTTATTTGGACTGTTCTGCACCTGCTCTGTTTTTTTCCCTTTTGTGCATTAACTCTCTCCTCTGTCCTGCAGAGCGGCCCAGATGTTTTCCCACCAGTCCCCAGTTCCTCCCTGTTCCCCAGCCCGCCTCCGCGGGCCTCTGTTCCCTCTGTCACCAGAACCTGGCCCTCTGTTCCCCAGAACCTGTTCCCTAGTTTCTCCTAGTCCCTAGTCCTCTATCCCTAGCTCTCCTAGTCCCTAGTCCTCTGTCCCAAGGCGTTCCCTTAACCTTCCCAAGGTTCTCTGTCTTCTTTAAGCCTACTGTTAGGAATTCCCTATTCTCTGTCTTCTTTAAGCCTACTGTTAGGAATTCCCTACTCACTCTCTCTAGCCCCCACCCTCTCGTTCCTTACCCTTAGTGGCCACACCTGTTTGATATTCTATTATCTCTCGCACCTGTGGTGGCAGGCTAATTAGTCCCCCTGTGGGCTTTAAATACCAGGGCGCTTCCCCTCGTTTTGGCGTGGGGTCGTGTTGTATACTTGCCGAGTCATATTCTCTAAACATCTAGACTCTTTCGGGAGATCCTCTGTCTGCCTATGCTGTTCCATTCTCCGGCGTCGAGATGTTTGCTCCAGCCTTCGCCTGCTGTCGCCGTTGCCTGAGAGTGGGACTGGTCTGCGCTCCCTAGACTTCCACGGGAGGCATCCCAGTCATCCACTTCAGACCCCCCGCGCAGCTGTCGTCCTGACGCACATCCAGACCAGCGCAGACGCTCTCCAGTCCACAGCGCGCAACGCGCATCTTCCAAGGACGCTCGAGCTTGGCACGCTCTCCAGACCAGCGCGCAACGCGCATCTTCCAGACCTTCGAGCTTGGCACGCTCCTCCGTACCAGCGCACTGACGCGCATCTTCCAGACCTTCGAGCTTGGCACGCTCCTCCGTACCGGCGCACAGACGCGCATCTTCCAGACCTTCGAGCTTGGCACGCTCCTCCGTACCGGCGCTCTGACGCGCATCTTCCAGACCTTCGAGCTTGGCACGCTCTCCAGACCTCAGCGCGCCGACGCGCATCTTCCAGACCTTCGTGCTTGGCACACTCCTCCTGGCAGACGCACCCCGATGCGTCTCTCTGTTCCGACGCGCACACCAAGGTGTGGCGCGCCACTCTGTTCCTCGGCTCCGACAGTGGCTACCCGGTGGACGACATCCTCGCCACCGCCACTGTTCCAGCTCCCTGTTCCGACGCGCACACCAAGGTGTGGCGCGCACTCTGTTCCTCGGCTCCGACAGTGGCTACCCGGTGGACGACATCCTCGCCACCGCCACTGTTCCAGCTCCCTGTTCCGACGCGCACACCAAGGTGTGGCGCGCACTCTGTTCCTCGGCTCCGACAGTGGCTACCCGGTGGACGACATCCTCGCCACCGCCACTGTTCCAGCTCCCTGTTCCGACGCGCACACCAAGGTGTGGCGCGCACTCTGTTCCTCGGCTCCGACAGTGGCTACCCGGTGGACGACATCCTCGCCACCGCCACTGTTCCAGCTCCCTGTTCCGACGCGCACACCAAGGTGTGGCGCGCACTCTGTTCCTCGGCTCCGACAGCGGCTACCCGGTGGACGATGCCCTCGTCACCGCCACTGTTCCAGCACTCTGTTCCTCGGCTCCGACAGCGGCTACCCGGTGGACGATGCCCTCGTCACCGCCACTGTTCCAGCACTCTCTCCCTCGGCTCGGACAGCCAGCCGCCCCGGTGGCGATGCCTTCGTTCCCGTTGCTGTCCCTGTACCATTACGCATGCGCCTGGGTGAGTTTTGATTGTGATGTCACTCACCCAGCGTAGTGCCCTTGCCCCCGTTCCCGCTGCTGTCCCCGTACCTTTACGCATACGCCTGGGTGAGTTTTGATTGTGATGTCACTCACTCAGCGTAGTGCCCTTGCCCCCGTTCCCGCTGTTGTCCCCGTACCTTTACGCATACGCCTGGGTGAGTTTTGATTGTGATGTCACTCACTCAGCGTAATGCCCCTTGCCCTCGTCCCGCTGCTGTTCCCCAGCGTATTGCCTCTGTTAGTTAGTTTGGACATTTCATCTCCCAGCGTAATGCCCCTTGCCCTCGTCCCGCTGCTGTTCCCCAGCGTATTGCCTCTGTTAGTTAGTTTGGACATTTCATCTCCCAGCGTAATGCCTCTGTTTTTGGTTCTCACTTAGAATAGTATTTTTGGACTTTACATCTCCCCCTGTGTGTTTGTCACACGAAGATATTATTACTTTGTTCACTTTGTTATTTGGACTGTTCTGCACCTGCTCTGTTTTTTTCCCTTTTGTGCATTAACTCTCTCCTCTGTCCTGCAGAGCGGCCCAGATGTTTTCCCACCAGTCCCCAGTTCCTCCCTGTTCCCCAGCCCGCCTCCGCGGGCCTCTGTTCCCTCTGTCACCAGAACCTGGCCCTCTGTTCCCCAGAACCTGTTCCCTAGTTTCTCCTAGTCCCTAGTCCTCTATCCCTAGCTCTCCTAGTCCCTAGTCCTCTGTCCCAAGGCGTTCCCTTAACCTTCCCAAGGCGTTCCCTTAACCTTCCCAAGGCGTTCCCTTAACCTTCCCTTAGGCGTTCCCTTTACCTTCCCATAGTGTTCCCTTTTCCTGCCCGCCTCTTAAAGGCACTTTACCTTCCCCTCTTGTGTTTCCAGTGCTTTGTGTTTTCTCCCTTAAAGGGACAGTGCCCTTTTTCCCTGTTCACAATAAATATCTGTTTCTTGGCAAACCACCATACCTGTCTTGTGTTGTGCGATTGGGGTCGGTTACAAACCATAACAACAGCAATAGACTCCTTTCTTTCCAAACTTGATCTCCCAAGCTTGTCTGTCGAGGATAGTGAGTTTATGAGCAAACCTTTTTCAATTTGCGAAGTAACAGCGACCATTAAACTTCTACCGTCAAATAAGTCTCCTGGGGAGGATGGTTTCCCCCCAGAGTTCTACAAGGAATTTCAAGATCTCTTAATCCCTCCCTTAATGGAAGTCCTTCAATTAGCTAGAGAAAAAAAACAATTTCCTGAGACGTTCTCTCGGGCCATTATATCGGTTATTCACAAGACGGGGAAGGACCCTTTAAAGTGCGCCTCCTACAGGCCAATCTCGCTCCTAAATACAGACTATAAACTTGTAACTAAGATGACATCCAAAAGATTAGAAACATTCCTTCCCCGCCTTGTTAATTCCGATCAGACTGGCTTTATAATTAACAGACATTCCTCTAACAATCTTAGACGCTTTTTTAATATTATCCATTTCGCACATAAAAACAAGATTCCCAGCATTGCTCTCTCCCTCGATGCCGAAAAGGCCTTTGATCGGTTGGAATGGCCCTACCTCTTCAAAGTCCTTGAGAAATTTGGTTTTGACGCTCAATTTGTCGACTTGATCAAATCACTCTATGGCTCCCCCAAAGCTAGGATTGCGGTCAATGGGACTACCTCAGATTATTTCTCCATACATAGAGGTAACCGACAGGGCTGTGCTCTTAGCCCCGCCTTATTTACGCTTGCCCTAGAACCCCTAGCAGAAGCAATCAGAATAGACACTAAAATAACAGGCTTCGAAATTGGACCGAACACACATAAAATCTCGCTCTTTGCCGACGATATTCTTCTCTTTTTAACAAACGCGGAAAGCACCCTCTCACGTTTAGTCGAACTGTTGGACTTGTATAGCTCCTTTTCCGGTTATAAAATTATGAAATATTGCCCTTATCAGATTCTATTGAAGACACCCTTTTAAATGGTCACCAAATGGTATAAGATACTTGGGTATACTAATAGATAAGGAGATGGGGAATCTATATAAGCTCAATCTGTTAAGACAGTTACAAATCCTAGGGGAGGACTTGGAAAAATGGATGAACCTCCCTCTCACCTTACTAGGCCGAATTAATGCTATAAAAATGAATGTCCTGCCAAAGTTTCTTTATATATTTCAGTCCCTCCCAATCCAAGTCCCTTCTAAATTTTTCTCCTCCTTGGACGGATTGATCAGACTTAGATTTATATGGCGAGGTAAATCCCCAAGGATCGCCTTAATTAAACTTACTTTAGACTATACAAAGGGAGGACTGAAACTTCCTAATTTTAGATTGTATTACTTGGCGGCACAAGCCAGATTTTTGGCTCAAATGTTTGAGGGGGACCTCTCAGCCTCATGGTTGAACATTGAATGTCTAGACATCAACGAGACCGCCCCGTCTGATACCTTGTAAAAATGGGACGTGAAATCAATTAAAGGTGACATGTACTATAAATGTCATTTTTCAGTCTCTAGCATTGTATTATAGTAATAGGAGTTCGTATCAATGTGTTTTAGTGTCTAAATACCATATTGGCGGATTGCTCTGATTCAGTTCAGCCCCTTTCCTCCTCCAGTAAATCAGGCCATTTTGATTTGAACGGCTGAGTGACGTCATACGGCCGCTGGGTAGCAGACAGTGATGTGATTGGCTCTGTGGTTGTAGCTAATGCCCGCCCACATTCTACCTAGACTGACTGTACACAGCGAGTGGAAACCATTTCCTCATACTCTGCGAACTTGAATCCCATCATCATATTTACATAGTCTGTCCACTATCTTTATTACTTTGTTATTCCCCCCCCCCCCCATCTATGTAAAGCGACCTTGCATGGGTCTCTTGAAAGGCGCTATGTAAAATGAAGCTATTATTATTATTGTTGTTGTTATTATTATTATCATGTCTGTGTGCTGAGCTCAGTGAAGTTTCAACAGAGCGAGGTAATCTATTCTAATCAACAAATTGAAGTAGAAAGCATTCCGTTGTGGCCAATCTTATTTGGAAACATGACACAAAATAATAGTATGTCGCTTTTTATTTGAAACAATATTTAATGGCGTTTGGAGGTGGGTGTTCTGCTTCTGCCCCCCGTGCCAAACAAGCAAGCCAACCTCTTGTTCCCGCATGAGCCCGTTATAATTACACTACTGTCGCTATGTTACAATGAACTATAATGAATTACGGGTCATACAGAAGTTGAACACGCCAGTGTTGGAAGTAATGCACGGAAGCTTATTTCCGCGTTGAAACTAATGCATGCACTGAGGAGCGCATATGCCGTAGTAACGATATTCTACCACTGGGCGTCAGCTAAGCATGCTCAGAGCTGTGCGTAGACATAAGCACAAAGTCAAGTTCAAGTTCGAATTGATAAATCCCACACTTTGCTTAGAAATGGTCGTACACACGGGTTAAGCACATATCTGTGTGTACGTCACGTTGATAAATGAGGGCCGGCCTTTACAAGGTATCACTCGACTGGAACATTGTTATGAAAATGCGGTTTTTATGTCCTTCCAGCAAATGAAAGAGAAATATCAACTTCCTGGAAGAGATTTCTTTAAATACCTGCAACTAAGAGATTTTGTGAGGGTTAACACTCAAGGTCAATGGAAACTACCAAAAAAATCTCCCATTGAAAGTCTTTTTCATAATGATCAAAGGATGGTGAGAACCATCTCTCAAGTCTATAACACCTTACTACCCTCTCTGCCGACCACTGAACCTGATAGGTCCAGGACTAGATGGGAGAGAGATTTGGACACAGAAATTGATCCAGGCCTCTGGGAGGACCTATGTAATGATGGGGTCACATGCACACTAAATTCAAGATATAGACTGATTCAATTCAATTTCCTGCATCAGGTCTATTTTACCCCCTCCAAATTACATGGGTTCAACTCTAGTATCTCGCCCCTCTGTTTTAGGTGTGGCCAGGAGGAGGGCACGTTCCTTCACTCCACTTGGCATTGCATCAAACTGCAAAGTTTCTGGGAGCGGGTCTGTGAGGCCATATCACAAATTCATAATATAACATTGATCATTTCAATAAAATTTGGCAGCCTTTTCTGGACTATCTTGGAGATCTCCCACCCGACTTGACTGAATGACCTTCTCATTGATCTCTCTAGTAGCTCCATTCTGGTAAAGATGTGTTAAAGATGTGTTGAGGACATCCTGTATCTCTCAATGTCTCTGAAAATATTGTTATTTTTTGTTCCGTTTTTTGTTGTTGTCGTTTGTTTCTGTTTTCCTGATGTGTTTGTTTACATATGTAGGGACCTTTATCACTTTATCTTGCACATTTACAACCATTTACCATAGGCGTATATAGGCACCCACATGTAGTTGTTGTTATTGTTGCTGTTATTACTGTCCTGTAATTGTCTCAGTATTGTCATTTGTGTATGTTTTGAATAATGGAAAATCAAAATAAAATATTCAAAAAAAAAAGAAAACACCAGAGCTGCACCCACAGCTAAATTCATTAACTGTGTGTGTATGCAATTCAGCTTTATTCTGTTTTATATGTGTATTTTTGTAAAAATGTGTATATTGTGATGATGAATTGTATTTTATGTAGGCCTATTTGATGTATGTTATGTGTGATAACCTTTTTTTTTTTATCACTTTAGGTTGATGCCCTTTTTAACATCTTGGCCAGGGACTACAGATGCAATCTAGCCTTCTGGCAAATTCTGGCATATTTACTAGGGATGTCCGATATTATCGGCCTACCGATATTATCGGGCGATATCGGCATTAAAATGTGATATCGGAAAATATCGGTATCGGTTTAAAAAAAAAAATATATATATATATATATATTTTTTTTACATTTCTATAACCTTTATTTACCCAGGCAAGCAAGTAAGAACAAATTCTGATTTTATTTATTGTCAAAAGTATGCATAATGTTGTGTTAATTCCACAACAAGAGATATGTAATGTTAATTACCTGAAATTATTCCATTTTTGGGGGGGGGGGGGGGGGGTGGAACCCTGCATATATCGGTATCGGTTGATATCGGTTGATATCGGTATCGGAAATTAAGAGTTGGACAATATCGGTATATCGGTATCGGTAAAAAAGCCAATATCGAGCATCCCTAATATTTACATTTTTAATGTTGATTAATATGCACTGTCCCTTTTGCAAATAAACTTAAACTGTAACACTGGTGCGAAGTGTGGAGACTTTCTGTTCGGCCCGACATTGAGGTGAATAGGATCAGCCATCTCCTTGTTTATGACCTTTATTTAAATGTAATTTAAACAGGTTATTACCTCGGATCTCAGAATCATCTGCAATTTGTTGAGTTGTTAACTAGCTACCGTTTGATCGGTTGATGTTTCCTCAGAGAGCTGGCTCTACAACAAAGGGCTCGGACGGCCGGCCAGCTCTGCTGCCAGAACTATCATTGTCAGAACTAGAGACTCATAATCACTGGACTGACTATCTTGTATTATGTACTAGAGACACGTATCCCCGATGTAAACAAGACGAAAGTCTTTCTCTGGTCTGCATCCCCTTAACAATTGTATGTATTGAGCTGTACTGTACTGTACCCATTCTGCAATCTGTTAATAAAGTTTTCAATCAATCAATCAAAAGTTTCAAGTTCAAGTTTCTTTAATAGTTGTCATACAGAAGTACAGAATACTTTTGTACAAAATGCTTCTTACTGTTGCGCTCCAGAGACTGTGCATGACAAGATAAGTATGAAATAAAAACATAGTAAAAATTAGAAGTAAAAAAAGAGGTCACAGTGTTCAGTTTAGACATATGTACAATGTTCGTAGACGTAGTTACCATACAATATACAATACTGTGCAGTGTACTAATATACAATACTATATAGTGCAAGGCATAAATGGACGAGGTGCAGTTTAGGTACAATTCACAGTAGGTGTACGAGTTGTAGTGCAAATCCTTTATCAATAAATATAAAGTGTAAGTGTGTTTGTGTGATCTAAAGTGTGGAGAGTGGGTGCTGCAGTGTGTTGTTTGTTTGAGTGAGTGTGTGCTTGTGGGTGTGTGTGCTGTGTGCATTTGATGGTTGTTGCATAGTGATTATTGTTCGTTTAGCGATTATTGTTCGTTTAGCAGCCTGATGGCCTGGGGATAGAAGCTCCTTCTGAGTCTTTCTGTGCTCGCCATAAGACTCCGGTATCGCTTGCCTGACGGCAGCAGTTCAAAGAGGCAGTTGTTCGGGTGGCTCGAGTCCTTAATAATTCTCTTAGCCTTCCCCTTGCACCGCTTGTTGTAAATGTTCTGGAGGGTGGGAAGCCCCCCTCTAATTGTGCGTTCGGCTGAACGTGTCACTCTTTGTAGTCTGCTACGGTCTTGTGCAGTGCTATTCCCAAACCAGGAGGTGATGTTGCCGGTCAGGATGCTCTCTATTGTACATGAGTAGAAGTTCCTAAGGATCTTCTGACTGACTTGGAACTTCCTTAGGCGCCTGAGGAAGTAGAGGCGTTGTCGTGCCTTCTTCACAACACTGTCAATGTGTGTGGTCCATGTCAAGTCCTCGGATATGTGGGCTCCGAGGTACTTGAAACTGTTCACTCTCTCAACTGGTGCCCCGTCGATGCTGAGGGGGCTGTAGTCCTTGACCCCCGACCTCCTGAAGTCCACAATCATCTCTTTTGTTTTGCTGACGTTCAGGGAGAGGCAGTTCTCCTGACACCACTGTGACAGGTTCTCTACCTCTTCCAGGTAGGCCCTTTCGTCGTTGGCAGAGATCAGGCCCACCACTACTGTGTCATCAGCAAATTTGATGATGGTGTTGTTGTTCCGCTGTGCTACGCAGTCATGTGTGTACAGGGAGTAGAGGAGGGGGCTCAGAACACAGCCCTGGGGGGCCCCTATGTTGAGCGTGATGGATGAGGAGGTGCAGTTGCCGGCTCTTACCACCTGGGGTCTGCCCGTCAGGAAGTCCAGGACCCACTGGCACAGGTCATAGTTCAAGCCCAGGTCCCTGAGCTTGGCTATGAGTTTGGAGGGGACTATGGTATTGAATGCTGAGCTGTAGTCGATGAACAGCATTCTCACATAGTTCCCCTTCCTCTTGTCCAGATGTGATGCTGCTGTGTGCAGCACATGGGCTATGGCGTCCTCCGTGGACCTGTTGGGGCGATATGCAAATTGCAGAGGGTCCAGGTTGATGGGGAGGGAGGAACAGATGTAGCCCTTCACTAGCTTCTCAAAGCACTTCATGGCTATGGAGGTGAGGGCTACAGGGCGGTAGTCGTTGAGGCAAGCGGGCGTAGATTTTTTGGGTACAGGGATGATGGTGGACTTCTTCAGACAGGTGGGGATGACGGCCTGTTCCAAGGACAGGTTGAAGATGTCAGTGAATACCGGGGCCAGTTGGTCGGCACAGACTTTTAGGACGCGGCCGGGGATGCCGTCCGGTCCTGCTGCCTTCCTGATATCCACTTTTTTAAAGATCCGTCTCACCTCATGCTCTGTTACCCTGAACACTGAGTCTCCATCAGCAGACCCCCCCCCCCCCATTGCCGTGGTTTGTAGGCTGGTGTTGTTATTCACAGCCTCAAACCTCGCATAGAAGGAGTTGAGATCATTTGCTAAGGAGATGTCACTGTTCAGTTTGAGGGGGGTTCCTTTGTAGTCTGTCATTGTTCTGAGGCCCTGCCACATGCCTCTAGAGTCAGCCTGTTCAAACTGAAGTTCAACTTTATCCCTGTAACGCCGTTTTGCCTCTATTACTGCTCTCCTGACGTTGTATCTTGCCATCTTGTGTTCTTCCATGTTGCCTGTCACCAGCCCGGTGTTGTATGCTGATGTGCGCACTTTCAGAGCCTCACGGACGGATTTGTCTACCCAGGGCTTTTGATTTGGGTAGATATTAATTTTGGTGGTGGGGATTATTACTTCTACCTGAGTACAGACATAGTCAATCACCGTTTCGGTGTATTCGTTAATATTGGCTGTGTTATCACGGAATACACTCCATTCTGTGCTTCCCAGCACTGCTTGGAGTGACTCCACTGACGTCACGGCCCAACGCTTAACCTCTCGCGAGACCACCGGCGTTCGCTTGAGACACTGTTTGTACTTAGGCAAAAGAAAAATTGCAGCGTGATCGCTTTTACCGAATGGACTAAGAGCCTGTGACTTGTACCCATTCTTAAATTGCGAGTATACATGGTCTAATATGTTCTCGCCTCTGGTGGGACAGGTCACATGCTGATAGAAATTCGGCAGCACCTTTTTAAGACGCGCGCTGTTGAAATCCCCCAAGACCAAAATGGCCGCGTCAACGTTAGCTGCCTGGAGTTTGTTTACCTCGTCGTGAAGTTTTGAAAGTGCGACCTCAGTGTTCGCGTGTGGTGGAATGTACACTCCGATGAGGATGATGGACGTTAACTCTCTTGGGAGGAAGAAGGGTCGACATTTTATCGTGATAAACTCCAGGTCTGGGGAGCAGTGGTTAGACATTTCCTTTGTGTTGCCTACATCGCACCACTCCTTGTTTATCATGAAGGCAATGCCGCCTCCTTTCTTCTTTAATGACTCTTCTGCCGTCCGGTCTTTGCGGAGAACGAAGAAATGGTCTGCCGGTTCTATTGCGTGGTTCGGGACATCTGGACTCAGCCAAGTTTCTGTGAAACAGAGGACGTTACAATCCCGAATGTCCCTCTGGAATTGGATCCTTGCTCTGATGTCGTCCAATTTGTTTCCTATCGATTGCACATTGGCCAACAATATGCTGGGCAATGTGGTTCTGTGTCGTTTGGACCTCAGTCTGTTCCGGACCCCGGCTCTCTTTCCTCGTCTTCGCGGCGGCTTCTTGGCGTCTTGGCCATGGCCGGCATAACAAAGGATCTCGGCGGGCCATTTCTGCTGTTCAGCGATCCGATCCAGAGAGCAATCCAAACGGTAAGTTTTTCTTAATCCAATGTCAATGATTGACTGACGGTCATACACATATAATGCACCAACAGTTGGTGCAAATAAAACTCCTAATACTATAAAAATTAACAAAATAAAGCACAGTCTCGTCGGAGCGATCTGGACTATCTTGTATTTTGTACTTTTTTATATTATATTGTATATAGATATTGGACTGTATAGGACTGTGAAGCTCTGTATCCCCCCCCCACATGCTGCTTTGACACCCGAATTTCCCCAAGGGGATTAATAAAGGATCATCTTATCTTATTTTCAATAGTAAAAAAGAAAAAACTTCAATAGCACTGGCACCAAAGTCTGGCACCAAGCAGAGCATAGAACGCTGGTATTCTGACGTGATGACTCTTCCTTCTTTTACACTTTCCTCTGAATCTTCCGTCCCTCTGGTCTCATTGTAGACAACAGCACTTAGTGAAGATTGACAGGAAGATTTCCTATTTGAATGTATGACTGTATGTATGAATGGTAATTTGATGGAAATTTAAGATCATGTCAAGATTTTCTTGCATATATGTAATTTAAACAGGGGTAGCTGGCTGTTAGATTTGCAATGACAGCCAGATGCATTTGCAGATCTTTATAGATTCAAATGCTTTGCCCTTCTGCTGAAGAGCCATATCTCTGTGACTGTCTCCCTGGCTTCCGTCGCATCCATGGCAATTATACTGTAGATGTGACCAGAGCACAGCATTGGTGCAATTACCCTGTTTCACTATCGTACTGCCACGAAAAGAGGGGTCTCATGGAGGGAGGGGGTTGAGCCAGTTAAAATGAAAAGGGATTTTGCTGTTTATAGCTGTTGTACGGTATCAACTGTTTTGTAAATGAAAAGACGAAGCTTAACATGTATCTATTGATTTTACAATCTAAAAAATTTCTAATTTGGTGAATCACTGAGGTTATTTCAATATATTTTTTTTTTTTTTTTACTCCTGGGAGAGCTGGTGGCATTTACCCCCTCCTCTCAGGCAACAGCAATATGCCTTCTGTCTACATTGTAATGTCATAGAGAAATAGGACAATAAAGGCCTTTCATGGAAGGTTTAGAATGTCCAATGCACACACGGTAACCGTTATTTCTTCCCACATCAAGGACAAAATTGTTTAAAATTTTTTCCTTGATATAGGAAGTTTGTCCTTGATGTGGGAAGAAATTATGGTTACCGTGTGTAATACGGTTTGCTATGATATGAGAAATATGTCTACAAAAATGTTTTTCCAATGTTTTATCTACCACTGCACAGAAGTTGCACATTTACTTTTGAAAGTGGTTTACCAAATGATTACAGGCAGCCACGTCGGAAGAAAGATAACTACATTAAGCATTCTGAGTGTGAGGCCTGCACTGATTGGTTGAACGCAATCCATAGAAATAAAAATGATAAGAGAATATCCATGTTTTAGAAATATAATTGATGTGAAAACTATTGTCTACGGTGTTATCCTATAGGGAAGAAAGAGCGCCGGTCGGACTGTGGAGAGTGGCAGTGGAGTGTGTGCGTAGCCAACGAGGGAGACTGTGGCCTGGGGACCAGGGAAGGCACGCGCACCGGCACCGACTGCAAGCAGACCATCAAGACCCAGCGCTGCAAGATACCCTGCAACTGGAAGAAGAAGTTTGGAGGTGATGGAAGAATGTGCTCAGATGCAGGAATTCATTGGCGTTCTAATCATGTTCTGAAGAGGCGTTTTTTGGACGATTTTTAACCATCGAGTCACCCTTGTCGCAGTTCTGGTCAAAAAGCTGTAGATAGCGTTGGCTAGATTTTATGTATATGCCAAAAAAGTAGCTCAGTATCACATATTTTTTTTAAACAGTCACTATTAAGCGTGTGAACAACAAGTGTCACACCTTTCACCCTAGTCGCAGAACTGGACAGGTTAGGGTTAGGGGGTTAGGGTTAGGGTTAGAGTTAGGGTTAGGGTAACCCTAGGGTAACCCTAACCCCCTAACCCTAACCCTAACCCTAACTCTAACCCCAACCCCAACCCCAACCCCAACCCTAACCCTAACCCTAACCCTAACCCTAACCCTAACCCTAATTTAAGAAATGGTTAAAATCCTGACATTTTTTAAATATTCTATATGTATGGTGAGGACTGAAGTTAATAATGATATTCATGAAAGAAAATTGGAACAATACATGAAAAAGATATGTTTTACAGAGATTGCAGTTTCGGTCACTAGGGAGACAGTTAGTGGGTTTTTTGAAGGTTGACTCGAGGGTTAAACCTGAATCATATCATTCTGTTTTTGTGGAGAGTATGCGACGATCGGACATCAAATTGTACATGTTCTGCTGACGTCAGCCAGTGGAGGGCAAACCTCTAACTTTAGTGAATTGCAGAGACTTTTTCCTGAACCGTTTCTTAAATTTCTTTGAATAGAATAGAATAGAAATACTTTATTCATCCCGAGGGAAATTTGGCACTACAAATGGCTCACAGTAAACAGTAAACATTTAGGTAGACAAAACAAAGTCATGAATAAGAATAAAAATAAGCCTAAGAATAAAGAATAAAATAAGCCTAAGAATAAAATACGGTCCGGGATTTACATTTCCTATGTTATGTATATACATTATAATATAAAATATACAGTAAAAATATACAGAAATCTACAGTAAGTGTACAGTAAGTGTAATATTGAACAATGTTGTTTTAAAAGTAAAAGTCCAGGAAGATAGTGCTGTCACCCTGTGCTCATTGATGCAGTGAGACACAGTGATGCATTGTAAAGTCTGATGGCTGTCGGACTGAAGGACTTCCTGTGCCGTTCAGTGCATCTCGGGAGTCTTAGTCTACCACTGAACGTGCTCCTCCTGTCAGCCAAGTGTGTCTATAGTGGGTGGGAGGGGTTGTCCCTGATGGCATGGAGCTTAGCACGGCTCCTCCTCTCCGCCACCACCGCTAGAGAGTTGGGCTTTACTACGGTTGAAAGTAGTTGAGGAGATAGAGTCTGCAGTTCACTAGAGATCTGCTCTCGGCGAAGTGGTCCGGTCCGGTGGAGTGGAGGGGCAGAAGTGGTCCAGGCTCCGGGGCACGGAACACTTTGGTTTTATGTCCGATTCACAACAGAACAATATAGGATTCATGTTAAGAATCAGCAACGTGGCCCTTTAAAAAATAGTTATTAAAATGTAATTCTAATTCTAAAACATCAGACTGGGGGTCTGATGTTTTAGAATTAGAATTACATTTTAATAACAATTTTTTCTAAATGACCAGCACTGACCATATATGTTAATTACACACACTTGTTAAACAAGTTTAGCAAAAACAATATGCATTTAACCAGCTGGTTTAAACGTAATATAAATTGTTTACCAATACCTGAACCAAACCCTAATCGTAACCATTCCTTTTCCTTGCCTAAACCTAACCTGACCTTAACCTATCTTCTGATGTATAAATATGGTAAACCACAACTGAGCTCAGTCGGTGGAATTTGTCAGGCATTACAGAGTATGGAACACAGATTACAAGTATTAAGACCAGGGCTTGACATTAACACCCGCCACCCACCAAATGCGGGTAGAATTGGGCAGTGGCGTGTAACTCCATCACTCTTACCAGCCACTTTGGCGGGTAGACCATGCAGCGTCACCGCTTTAGAGTCATAGTGAAGAGTCTCTCTCTCTGAGTGTGTGTGTGTGTGTGTGTGTGTGTGTGTGTGTGTGTGAGTGTGTGTGTGTGTGTGTGTTTGTGTGTGTGTGTGTGTGTGTGTGTGTGTGTGTGTGTGTGTGTGTGTGTGTGTGTGTGTGTGTGTGTGTGTGTGTGTGTGTGTGTGTGTGTGTGTGTGTGTGTGATTTTTGGCTGGTGAAAATGCTGAGTGGCTAGTGACTTTGGAAAACACTAGCCACAGTGGCTGGTGAGCCAAAAAGTCAAGCCCTGATTAAGACTAAACTCAACCAAACCGCGAGGGTCTTGATGAATACAGGCCCTGCTCTATTGACCAGTTCATGAAATCCTATGTAAGTATTACCAATGACAACCTCAAACGTCAGGATCTTTACATTTATCACAGATACAAATAAAACCCTTCCACTGAAGAACCATAATAACTTGTGTGACTGGGAGACTTGTGTGACTTGTGTGACTGGGAGACTTGTGTGACTGGGAGACTTGTGTGACTGGGAGACTCGTGTGACTTGTGTGACTTATGGCGCTTATCCACTGCATGGTACCTACTCTACTCTACTCTACTCTACTCTACTCTACTCGGTATTTTCGGTTTTCCATTACCAAAGTACCTGGTACCAGGTACTTTTTCGGTACTTTTTGGGTACTTTTTTAGTCCCTGCTCTGTCGAGGTTCTTAGCGCGAGCCAAGCGAGTAGAACTGGTACCACAAAAGTCACGTGAAAAACTGCAGACCACTGATTGGTCAGAACAGAAGAGAGACGCGTCACTGTTTGGAGAGTCTGAACGAAAACAGAAAGCCGCCATCTTGAATGGCTCGCGTAGAATGTCATATGTATGTTTGCAGCACGAAACAAGTGCAATAAAAAAGGATACAGTCACTGTGTATTCTGCCTCATTTATTGATGAAACAAAACCGACATCAACACAATTTGCCACCGAGCGGAGAGTTTAGTCTCGCAAAAAGAGCGCTGACTTGTTAAGGCTTAAGC
The DNA here is from genome assembly GCF_963971535.1 of Notolepis coatsorum. Taxonomy (NCBI): domain Eukaryota; kingdom Metazoa; phylum Chordata; class Actinopteri; order Aulopiformes; family Paralepididae; genus Notolepis; species Notolepis coatsorum. Next base: position 71,593,435 of record NC_140179.1, read on the forward strand.
TTATGTTGTGCTAGCGTTTTAGCATGGCTATCGTACATAGCGTGATCAATATAACTCGCTATTGATTGTTTGTATGAGTAACGTTAATGCTAGTAGAATAGACACAACGTGAGGTAATCACCATCCATTTTAAACCGGTTATTACCTAATGCTAACGTTAGCAAATAGACGCGACTGGTAACGTTACAGCTTGTTAGCTAATGCTAACGTTAACGTTAGCATAGACAGCCTAGCTAACGTTAACGCTTGTAGAATAGACACAATGAGAGGTAACGGTAGCGTTAGCAGAATAGACACAACGAGAGTCTCGTTAATGTTGTTATTGATTGATTGATTGATTGAAAACTGTTTTACTCTGGCTTGCGCCTACTAGCTCACGGACATAGCTATGCTGGAGCTCTCACAGAGCTATGGAGCTCTCAGCTGTACACCAGCAGCAGCAGCCCCGCCTCCCCACACGGAGACAAACTGAGTACTTTATTTTAGTACCTGCAGTGGAAAAGGAACGAAGTACCAGGTACCTAAAGCGAGTAGAGTAGAGTAGAGTAGAGTAGAGTAGAGTAGAGTAGAGTAGAGTAGAGTAGAGTAGAGTAGAGTAGGTACCATGCAGTGGAAAAGCGCCATTAGATACTCGTGTGACTGGGAGACTTGTGTGACTAGGAGACTCATGTGACTGGAGACTCATGTGACTGGGAGACTTGTGTGACTGGGAGACTCGTGTGACTGGAGACTTGTGTGACAGGGAGACTGGGAGACTTGTGTGACTGGGAGACTGGGAGACTTGTGTGACTTGTGCGACTAGGAGACTCTGGGAGACTTCTGGTGGATCCTGCTGGACGTCACTCACTTCACCATAATTGATAAATGACAGAGCATGAAAAAGAAAAATACATTATTGTTGGGAACTCGGGTAAATGTATGACCCACTTCCAGTGATGAAGCTAAGCTAGGCTAACGGTCCAGGCGTTCCCTAAGCCTAATGCGTGCAGAGAGACAAAAAGTATGTATCTTCTTGTCTAACTCCAGGGAAGATATGTTAAATAAGATAATTTCCCAAAATGTTGGAGTGTTCCTTTAAAAGTACCGGATTCGGTACCCATCCCTAGTGTGTGTGCTCGTGTGCTAGCGTTTGTTTGTGTGCATGGCACTTGTATGTGACATCTCCAAACAGAGCGCGTGCTGCTGCCGCCGGCCACATCCTCCCCCGGGGGGCCGAGGGGGGAAGGTCTCAAAGCCAAATTATATATAGGGAGGCACACGCTTTTAGAGCTCCGTGTTTAGGAAGTCCCCGTAGGATTCCTCCCGACAACAATGGTCCCCGTCGTTCCCCCGCTCTCCTGCCCCCGCTCTCCGTCCCTCCCTCCCACTCTCCGTCCCTCCCTCCCTCCCTCCCCAAAGGGATCTTAGTGGCTATGGGGGTCATAGGTGACACCGGGCCAAGTCTTTCATCTGAGAGGAAGCAGGGAAATGAGCAACACAGCCATGCAGCGTCACGGTACACAGGGGAGCCAGGCTGGAGACACGCTGTGCAGTGCTACGGAAATAATGGAGGGAGATAGGAGAGGTTACACAGGCACGCACACACACACACACACACACACACACACAAGCATGCACGCACGCACGCACGCACACACACACACACACACGCACACACGCATGCACACACGCACGCACGCACACACGCACGCACGCACACACACACACACACACACACACACACACACGCACGCACGCACGCATGCACGCACGCACGCACGCACGCACGCACGCACGCACGCACGCACACGCACACACACACCCACACACACACGCATGCACACACACACGCACGCACGCACACACTCGCACGCGCACACACACACATACACAATTTACAATTACAATTACAATTACAATTTACAATTTTGTCATTTAGCTGACGGTTTTTATCCAAAGCGACTTACAGTCACCAGGAAGGGTATAGGCTACATCTCTGGCAGGGTCAGTGGCATGTTCGTCAAATAGTATCAAGCTTGAGCGTTACACTCTGAGTGCATAGTAGTATAGACATAATTAGCAAGATAGGTAGTAGTATAGGAATAGTAGCATAAAAAGACAGTCTGTTCTTTTATTTCAATTTTTTTTTTCAGATTTATCTCAAACCTTGTCTTCTTTTTCCCCAAACTTTGATTAAAAGGATCAAGAAAAGAGGGCAGAGGTTTGATATATACTGTAGGTCAATTGGAGAGGTGCTTCCAGGTAAAAAAAAAAAAGAAAAAAAAAAGAAATCAGCTATTTACTCATTTTAGACAATGTGACAAGCAGTCGGACCACGGATTCCTTCATCATTCAGGGTGCAAAGTGCATTAGCCATTCAGTAACGGCTTTATCTATGGACCAGAAAGAGTCGCCTTGGATTTTATTTGAATTACATTTTAAACACATTTCTATAGTGCACAAAGGTCACGGCTGTGCACTACAATCCTGCATTCTTTGATTATGCGTTGTGGGGCGGTGGGGGGCCTACTTCAGTATCAAATGAAGGAACTTGTGTGAAATGTATTTTCGGGAGATAATAATAATAATAATGAAATAAGTAGTGAACATGGAGGGTAGTAAAACTGCTTTAATTTGACATGAAAAAATACAACACGATTCGGCGAGGTGCTTTCATTGTGAGAATAAATACAAAATGCAATCAAAAAGTTCCTTTGAGGGTGTTTAATACTCGTATATACATGGGGGATGGATAGATATGCTTGCCTTATGCAAATGTTGGTTTATTAAATCAAATAAATAACCAAAATGACAAATATTGTCCAGAAGAACAAAGGTACTGCATCTAACATATGCTGCATATAATCATAACATGGCAAAGCCCAATAGCTAAATGTTACATTATTCAGTAATATGAGTAATCACACGCATCCCTCACACTTCTAAAGCAAATCACACAATATAATTGTGTCCAACCTCACAGATAAATAAAGGCTCCCTTTCTACTATGTGGAATCAAAACAGTGTCACAAATCCAACTTAATGGAGTCCAATATTAATATCTTGCCAACCTTTTACAGACTAATTAATTTCATTGTCTGGGCATAATTAGGGGACAGACACATACACATAAATACAAGAAATGCATTTTCTTTACTCTTTCTTTGTAAAAATAAGTCTGGGAGGCTGGGATCACAAAGGCATGTTTTATGATGGGGTTCGGTAAAATAGACATTACCTTTGTCAGCAGGTCCACCAAAACCCAATCCACTCTTGCTCCGAAGTGTCTGAGTCTGCACAGGAACAATTTAAATAAATAACGTTGGTTGGCTCTGGCGGTGAATACCGCGGAGCGGAGAACAAATACATCCTCGGCCGGTTTGAAAATACTAGAGTCCAACGTAGTCTGGTGAAAACGCACCTTATGTTATGGATGGATCGTCACCGTTTGTCCTCTTCATAATAATCTCCAATAGTTTGCTCTATGCGATCGTCATTGCCGAACGTTAGTTGGCTCTGTAGTGCTCTCAACTCCGGCGACTACCACGTTTGACTATAGTATTTTTATGATTTACCAGAAGTGCTGAGTCCAATGTAGTCTGGTGAAAACGCACCTTATCATCCATAAGTGTGATCGTCACTTTTTGTCCTCTTCATCCATCCATCCATCCATCCATCCATCCATCCATCCATCCATCCATCCATCCATCCATCCATCCATCCATCCATCCATCCATCCATCCATCCATCCATCCATCCATCCATCCATCCATCCATCCATCCATCCATCCATCCATCCATCCATCTTCATAATAATCTCCAATAGTTCGCTCCACGCGTCGCCATTGCCAGGGCAGACCGTTTGCTGGCTACTGTGGCCCCCCCACGGAAAACTAGCCCAGATCAAAAGGTAGGCGAGACTGCCACCTATCGGGATTCGATCGTCATTTCAATTCTCATTATCTTAGGGTTACCAGGATCACACACAAGCTCTGGAGGACTGTTTAGTATGATAATAATTTAAAAAAAAACATAAAAACGAGTATACTCGTTTTTGGCGTTCAACGTATGGGTAAAGTGTATAATGTGTGTCTACCTGGGGGGGGGGGGCTGCGCAAGACACATTGGTGCCTCAGGACCGGCCCTGGACCGCTGCTTATACACGAGCACTGGAGTGAATCTGAAGTGTTGGAGAACTCTTTAGACGTTCACTCAGCCACTTCTCGGGCCCGTTCCTGTGCGACTAAAGAAACGGATGATGGTCCTTGTCAAATGGTCACTTTAAAGCAGATGACTCACGACCGTCTCCCCCGTCAAGGCTCGAAGGAGACTTGTTCCTACTGACTGATGCAGAGCAGAGGCTATACATGGTCTAACCAACGAACCGTATCACCGGCTGTAATTGTCGACGTATGTAATTTGAAATCTGATCAGCTGGATTCATCCCGGTGCGGCCAGAGAGAGAGAGGATCACTAAACAACAGCCTTTGATTGATGGCATTTCTGAATGGGTGTAATTGCGTGTTAATATGGAGATTGTTTTTCTTCTTCTCTCTCTCTCTCTCTCTCTCTCTCTCTCTCTCTCTCTCTCTCTCTCTCTCTCTCTCTCTCTCTCTCTCTCTCTCTCTCTCTCTCTCTCTCTCTCTCTCTCTCTCTCTCTCTCTCTCTCTCTCTCCTCTCGTAGGTGAATGCAAATATGACTTCCAGGCGTGGGGGGAGTGTGACCTTGCCACAGGGAAGAAGAACAGGACAGGCGTGCTGAAACGGGCTCTGATGGATGCCACCTGTGCCACCACGGTCACCGCCACCAAGCCCTGTGGAAAGATCCCCAAGACCAAGCTGCAAGGTAGGCTTATTGTAACCCCCAACCGTTCACTAATCAGCACACCTATTTCACACCTATTTCCTGACCATAGCTTACTTTAGCTCACCCAAAACAATCTCCTAGTTATACAAATATCTATCTATCTATCTATCTATCTATCTATCTATCTATCTATCTATCTATCTATCTATCTATCTATCTATCTATCTATCTATCTATCTATCTATCTATCTATCTATCTATCTATCTATCTATCTATCTATCTATCTATCTATCTATCTATCTATCTATCTATCTATCTATCTATCTATCTATCTATCTATCTATCTATCTATCTATCTATCTATCTATCTATCTATCTATCTATCTATCTATCTATCTATCTATCTATCTATCTATCTATCTATCTATCTATCTATCTATCTATCTATCTATCTATCTATCTATCTATCTGTCTGTCTGTCTGTCTGTCTGTCTGTCTGTCTGTCTGTCTGTCTGTCTGTCTGTCTGTCTGTCTGTCTGTCTGTCTGTCTGTCTGTCTGTCTGTCTGTCTGTCTGTCTGTCTGTCTGTCTGTCTGTCTGTCTGTCTGTCTGTCTGTCTGTCTGTCTGTCTGTCTGTCTGTCTGTCTGTCTGTCTGTCTGTCTGTCTGTCTGTCTGTCTGTCTGTCTGTCTGTCTGTCTGTCTGTCTGTCTGTCTGTCTGTCTGTCTGTCTGTCTGTCTGTCTGTCTGTCTGTCTGTCTGTCTGTCTGTCTGTCTGTCTGTCTGTCTGTCTGTCTGTCTGTCTGTCTGTCTGTCTGTCTGTCTGTCTGTCTGTCTGTCTGTCTGTCTGTCTGTCTGTCTGTCTGTCTGTCTGTCTGTCTGTCTGTCTGTCTGTCTGTCTGTCTGTCTGTCTGTCTGTCTGTCTGTCTGTCTGTCTGTCTGTCTGTCTGTCTGTCTGTCTGTCTGTCTGTCTGTCTGTCTGTCTGTCTGTCTGTCTGTCTGTCTGTCTGTCTGTCTGTCTGTCTGTCTGTCTGTCTGTCTGTCTGTCTGTCTGTCTGTCTGTCTGTCTGTCTGTCTATCTATCTATCTATCTATCTATCTATCTATCTATCTATCTATCTATCTATCTATCTATCTTTTATCTACTTTTTCTCCCCATTTTTCTATTTTTCTCCCGTCCCCAATTTCGTATTGTCCAATTCTACCCTCCCCTGTCTCGAACGTTGTTAGGCCATGCCTCCCACAAGCCGGCTGCAATGTGGACGAAGCTTTGCATCACGTGTCCCCTCCGGTACTCGAGGAGGCAGCCGTTGCATCTTTTCACCTGCACAGCGCGATCTCTCAGCTGCGAGGGTCTGCGTGGGAGGGACACGCCGCCCTCGTCGCTTCCTGATTCTACTGCGCAGGCACACCAACCGACCTGTAGGAGTCGCTGTCCACAACGTCCGATCCCCACCCACCAGCTTCCCACCCCCTAATACTGCCAATTGTATTAGTATGAACGACCAGCCAAGCTGGTAGCAGCGCAGCCGCTGTCTGTCTGTCTGTCTGTCTGTCTGTCTGTCTGTCTGTCTGTCTGTCTGTCTATCTATCTATCTATCTATCTATCTATCTATCTATCTATCTATCTATCTATCTATCTATCTATCTATCTATCTATCTATCGATCTATCGATCTATCGATCTTCGATCTATCTATCTATCTATCTATCTATCTATCTATCTATCTATCTATCTATCTATCTATCTATCTATCTATCTATCTATCTATCTATCTATCTATCTATCTATCTATCTATCTATCTATCTATCTATCTATCTATCTATCTATCTATCTATCTATCTATCTTTTATCTACTTTTTCTCCCCATTTTTCTATTTTTCTCCCGTCCCCAATTTCGTATTGTCCAATTCTACCCTCCCCTGTCTCGAACGTTGTTAGGCCATGCCTCCCACAAGCCGGCTGCAATGTGGACGAAGCTTTGCATCACGTGTCCCCTCCGGTACTCGAGGAGGCAGCCGTTGCATCTTTTCACCTGCACAGCGCGATCTCTCAGCTGCGAGGGTCTGCGTGGGAGGGACACGCCGCCCTCGTCGCTTCCTGATTCTACTGCGCAGGCACACCAACCGACCTGTAGGAGTCGCTGTCCACAACGTCCGATCCCCACCCACCAGCTTCCCACCCCCTAATACTGCCAATTGTATTAGTATGAACGACCAGCCAAGCTGGTAGCAACGCAGAGAGCTGGGCTCAAACCCAGCATCTCCTGCGTTGGTGGCGAGCTCCTTGCCCACTGCGCCACCTAGCCGCCCCTATCTATCTATCTATCTATCTATCTATCTATCTATCTATCTATCTATCTATCTATCTATCTATCTATCTATCTATCTATCTATCTATCTATCTATCTATCTATCTATCTATCTATCTATCTATCTATCTATCTATCTATCTATCTTTTATCTACTTTTTCTCCCCATTTTTCTATTTTTCTCCCGTCCCCAATTTCGTATTGTCCAATTCTACCCTCCCCTGTCTCGAACGTTGTTAGGCCATGCCTCCCACAAGCCGGCTGCAATGTGGACGAAGCCTTACACCACGTGTCCCCTCCGGTACTCGAGGAGGCAGCCGTCGCATCTTTTCACCTGCACAGCGCGATCTCTCAGCTGCGAGGGTCTGCGTGGGAGGGACACGCCACCCTCGTCGCTTCCTGATTCTACTGCGCAGGCACACCAACCGACCTGTAGGAGTCGCTGTCCACAACGTCCGATCCCCACCCACCAGCTTCCCACCCCCTAATACTGCCAATTGTATTAGTATGAACGACCAGCCAAGCTGGTAGCAACACAGAGAGCTGGGCTCAAACCCAGCATCTCCTGCGTTGGTGGCGAGCTCCTTGCCCACTGCGCCACCTAGCCGCCCCTATCTATCTATCTATCTATCTATCTATCTATCTATCTATCTATCTATCTATCTATCTATCTATCTATCTATCTATCTATCTATCTATCTATCTATCTATCTATCTATCTATCTATCTATCTATCTATCTATCTATCTATCTATCTATCTATCTATCTATCTATCTATCTATCTATCTATCTATCTCTGTCTGTCTGTCTGTCTGTCTGTCTGTCTGTCTGTCTGTCTGTCTGTCTGTCTGTCTGTCTGTCTGTCTGTCTGTCTGTCTGTCTGTCTGTCTGTCTGTCTGTCTGTCTGTCTGTCTGTCTGTCTGTCTGTCTGTCTGTCTGTCTGTCTATCTATCTATCTATCTATCTATCTATCTATCTATCTATCTATCTATCTATCTATCTATCTATCTATCTATCTATCTATCTATCTATCTATCTATCTATCTATCTATCTTTTATCTACTTTTTCTCCCCATTTTTCTATTTTTCTCCCGTCCCCAATTTCGTATTGTCCAATTCTACCTTCCCCTGTCTCGAACGTTGTTAGGCCATGCCTCCCACAAGCCGGCTGCAATGTGGACGAAGCTTTGCATCACGTGTCCCCTCCGGTACTCGAGGAGGCAGCCGTCGCATCTTTTCACCTGCACAGCGCGATCTCTCAGCTGCGAGGGTCTGCGTGGGAGGGACACGCCGCCCTCGTCGCTTCCTGATTCTACTGCGCAGGCACACCAACCGACCTGTAGGAGTCGCTGTCCACAACGTCCGATCCCCACCCACCAGCTTCCCACCCCCTAATACTGCCAATTGTATTAGTATGAACGACCAGCCAAGCTGGTAGCAACGCAGATAGCTGGGCTCAAACCCAGCATCCATCTCCTGCGTTGGTGGCGAGCTCCTTGCCCACTGCGCCACCTAGCCGCCCCTATCTATCTATCTATCTATCTATCTATCTATCTATCGATCTATCGATCTATCGATCTATCGATCGATCGATCGATCGATCGATCGATCGATCGATCGATCTATCTATCTATCTATCTATCTATCTATCTATCTATCTATCTATCTATCTATCTATCTATCTATCTATCTATCTATCTATCTATCTATCTATCTATCTATCTATCTATCTATCTATCTATCTATCTATCTATCTATGTCTGTCTGTCTGTCTGTCTGTCTGTCTGTCTGTCTGTCTGTCTGTCTGTCTGTCTGTCTGTCTGTCTGTCTGTCTGTCTGTCTGTCTGTCTGTCTGTCTGTCTGTCTGTCTGTCTGTCTGTCTGTCTGTCTGTCTGTCTGTCTGTCTGTCTGTCTGTCTGTCTGTCTGTCTGTCTGTCTGTCTGTCTGTCTGTCTGTCTGTCTATCTATCTATCTATCTATCTATCTATCTATCTATCTATCTATCTATCTATCTATCTATCTATCTATCTATCTATCTATCTATCTATCTATCTATCTATCTATCTATCTATCTATCTATCTATCTATCTATCTTTTATCTACTTTTTCTCCCCATTTTTCTATTTTTCTCCCGTCCCCAATTTCATATTGTCCAATTCTACCCTCCCCTGTCTCGAACGTTGTTAGGCCATGCAGCAGAACAGTACGACACAGGATACTTTTTTCTACATTCTGTTTCAACCACTCCCATGTGGTGCCTCCGGGTTCTACATCTCTCTATTTAACTATCACTGTGCACACAGAGAGGCTTTGTTTATGCTCCATGGAAATTACAAGGCATGAAATTATGTTCTTCAAACTAGCATTTACTATTTAATTGAAAAAATAAATAAATAAATAAATAAACTAAATAAATAATAATAATCCTAAAGGTACATGCCCAAGTAAATGGAAGATTGCTCCACTTCTACAAGGCCAATTTGCATGTTCTTCTTAAATTGTGATGAAACAAAGGAGAATATAAATGATGATTTTTTTTTTTACACCTTCGCCGGTGAATAACACCATGTTAGCTGAGCTCATTCAGCACCTTCTTGAGATCAAGTGTAATTTTTTTTTTAAATGTAAGCAAATGAATAAAGGGAAGATGAATAAACAGAAGGATTTGTAGATACAATAATATATTATAATCCATTTGAATTATACATAAAAAAAATTATTATGAACTATAAATGACCTTATTATGGCCAAATCTTTGGATAGGGAAAAAGCTCCTCTTTCAATGGCAGTGTTAAATCTGGATTTAGTCATTTTTTTTTTTTTGTATTTTATTTTTTTATTCTTTTTTAAAACAAACATATAAACAAACATGACAACACACGATAAGATATACAAGCATTAATTGTCAGGGCACATCCAATGAGATCACATTTTGGTTAGTTGTTTTATATAAGATATACCCATAATACCTGTTATCTAAAAAAAAACCCTACATACGTATGCTCAGCTCGAAACCCCCCCTCCCGGACCCCACCTTGAGAAGTACCTCCACTATCCCTCGCACCTAACCAGACACTACCATTATAAGCTAGCTTTTATTCTCTCCACCACTTCTAACCACATTGACATTTTGGATTCATTGAGACCCAGAATTCTTGCTGTAGATATTTCATGGTAAATTACATCGAGATATGTAAGAAACCAAACTTTACGGCACATTTTTTCCGGTTGAAACCAGCGTGATGCGATCAGCTTTTTGGCTACTGTGATACCCGATAAAACCAATCTCTTTAGCTGTGGATTCACTGCAAACTCAAAAACATCATTCAACAGCAATACCGAGGGGTGTACAGGTATATTCCAAGATACGAGTTTTGATATTTGTTGGGTCACATCTTTCCAGAATGCCTTAACTGGTGAGCAGTCCCAATACATGTGCATAAATGTCCCTTCGTCCCCATTTGTACATTGGGTGCATTTGGAATCTTGTTTGAGCCCCATTCGGCACAGTCTTATAGGAGTCAAGTATGTCCTGTGAATATAGTTAAGATTGATTTGTTGATGATCCGGGTTCCTTGATGTAAGTCGGACATTTGCCCAGGCTCCTTGCCAATCAAAGTCATTTTCCAGGTCTGGTATATCCCTCCTCCAGACAGAGTCAAGTTGGAGGGTTTCATACGAGGACGTTAGTAATTGATGATAAAATTCTGAAACAAAACCTCTCGATGTCTCTCTTGAGTAGAAGAATTTGTGGTATCTGTGGTGTTCAATTGGTCTGTCTAATGGAACACCGTGAGACTTCAAACATAGCTCTAACTGTTTGTGAAAAAGCCATGTGGACTTGGTGAGATTAAATTTTTTGCGTATTTCTTTATCACTACAAAAACCCTGTTTGTTAAAAATATCCCCTAATGAGTGTATGCCTTGCTTTTCCCATATAGGGAATCTTATAGGTCGTTTTCCAATTAAGAGAGCATTGTTATTGAATAAGGGAGTATGGTTGTGCCATTCTTGTGGGTTAGGATTTTTTTTTTGTGATTCACGCCATATCCGGATCGCATGAGTAATTATGGGGCCAAATTTTCGTTCACAGTGCTTGATTGGTAGTTTAGTGTGTGCTATGTCCTTCAGTCTATGTGGGGCTACTATGTTTTCTTCTATTTTCCTCCAAGATGCTAATGCTTGGGAGTCAAACCATGTTGTCAATGGACTTAATGAGTACGCCTTAAAATATAGGAAAAAATCTGGAAATGCCATGCCACCATCTGCTTTATTTCTCTGTGCGGTGGATCTTTTTATACGTGGTGGTTTGTTATTCCAAATAAATTTGTATGTGGAGGAGTGTAATCTTTTCCAGTAACCCTCTGGAGGGGGTAACGGTAGCATTGAACAGAAGAAGTTGATTTTAGGTAGTACATCCATCTTAACTATTGATATCCGTGCTTGTACTGTGTTCTTAAGTTTTGCCCATCTATCAAGGTCGTCTTTGATTTTGTTTTGGATTTTTGTGTAGTTGTGCTTCACCGTTTGTCTTATGGTAGGGAATATTTCCACTCCCAAGCATCTGAAATGTTTTACCATCGGTATCTGTCCTGGGAGGGTTGTATCTTTTTTTGCAGGGGTGTTAAGTGGAAGGAAAGCCGACTTCGGCCAATTTATCTTAAATCCCGATAAATCACCAAAGTCCTCAATCAACTTGAGCAGATGAGGCAATGTGGTGTTGGGGTTTTTCATGAACAATATTACATCGTCCGCATATAAACAAATTTTTTGTTGTGTGCCCTTGATTACGATAGGTTCTATGGATTGGGATTGTCTTATATATTGTGCTAACGGCTCTAATGATAGATTGAACAGACCGGGACTAAGAGGGCAACCTTGTCTGGCTGAGCGCGATACCGGAAAGATATCGGAGATGATTGTGCCTGTTATAATCATGGCCGATGGGTCTTTGTATAATACTTTAATCATATCGATGAATCCTTTTCCTAACCCCATCCTTTCTAGCACTGCCCACAGATACGACCATTCCAGCCTGTCAAAGGCCTTCATAGCATCCAGGGACAGTATCGCCTTAGGTATGGTATCCTCTTTGTCGGCATCAAGTACGTGCAGTATACGTCTTATGTTCTCAGTGATCAGGCGGCCTCCTATGAAGCCAGTTTGGTCCGGGTGAACTAAAGACGTCATATGCTTTTGTAATCTGATGGCTAATACCTTAGAGTACAGTTTGATATCTGTTCCGAGGAGGCTTACAGGTCTATAACTACCGCACTCGTTGGGGTCTTTGTCTTTTTTAAGGAGGACTGTTATGAGTGCAATATTGTCGGTTTTATGGAAGTTCCCCTCTTTGACTGAGTATAAGATCATATTTAGTAATAATGGGCCAATTATGTCCCAACAAGAAAGGTACATTTCTGATGGGAAACCGTCTCTTCCTGGAGCCTTACCACTTTTCATTGCGGTTATGGCCATCTTGAGTTCCTCTAGTGTGATCGGTATTTCTAACTGTTTAGCGTCATCCTCTGAAAGTTTAGGGAGAATAATTTGATTAAGAAATGTGTCCATTTTGTTTTGATCGAAGGTCATTTCTGATTTATATAAATCGGAGTAGAATACTTTGAATGTATCGTTTATTTTTACCGGATCTGTTACAAGTACTTGTTGTGCTCTAATGGTAGTTATATCTGCAAATGTTGCATTAATTCTTAATCGCATGGCTAATAGGTGGCTGGGTTTGGAACCATGAGAGTACTGCTGTTGTCTTGTGCTGCGTATTTGTATTTCCGATTGTTGTCTGTATATGTCATTGATCTCTATTTTTAGTACGTTAACTTGATTTTCTAGTCGAGTTGAGTTGTTGTATTTCAGAGAATTAAATAACGTTGAGTAAAGCGTTTCCAGCTCATCCAGTTTTGTGTTTTGATTCTTGCGCATTTTGGAGGAAAAGCTATCCGTGAAGTCTTTGATCATTCCCTTTACCGACATCCATATTATTCTGGGGTCTTGCACCGAGTTTACATTCTCCCGTTGGAATACTATAAGAGCTTCTTTGAGTTGTGTAATGAATTCCTTGTTGTTAAGCAGCAACGAGTTAAATCGCCATCTTGGGGCTCGGGAGGATAGTATACCAAATGTACCTTTAAGGAGTAAATAACAGTGATCTGATAGTGCGTTGGGTATCATTTCCACTTCATAATTATCAAATAGTTTCTGTGATGCAAAGACATAATCTATTCTGGATAGTGTCTTATGTCTCGCAGATCGACAAGAGTACTTTCGGGTCGTGGGGTTAAGTAACCGCCATAAGTCCTTTACACCTGTAATCTTTGACCAATCCTTTAATGCCTTCGATGAATTCTTTTGTTCGCTGGAAAAGGCGAGGTAAGATTTGTCTATCCTTGGGTTCCAGATGGCATTAAAATCCGCTCCTATTATAAATGAGTAATCGGGAATGTCTAACATTGCATTGGTTAGTGTAGTGAAGAAATCTTCTTCGTACAAATTTGGGGCGTATACCGCTATCAACGCTATTTTCCTGTTCTTATGTTCAATCTTAGCTATAGTTATCCGACCTTCTACATCAGACCATACTCCCTTTAGTACAATATTCAACTTACGTTTAACGACTATTGCTACACCCCGAGTTCTCGTACCAATAGAGGAGTGACTGATATTATGGTATATGTTGTCCGCTAATTTACCTATGTCTTTCCCTAGAATGTGTGTTTCGCTTAGCAGAGCAATGTCCACATGTTCTTTTTTCATCAGTGTGAGCACGCTTTTGCGTTTAAGTTGGTTATTTATTCCCCCGGTGTTCCATATCATTATATTCAAACTAGCCATAGTCTATACATGTTGCATTGTAATTTTTGGTAATGCTTCTAGAGTGCGAGGCAATACTAGATATACATCCCACTAGTGAGGTCCCGTTGAGAGCCGAGCTTAAAAACATACATATATACAAATAAAAATCCCCTACCCTTCCCTCCCACCGAGAGTCGTACAGGATTGTGTTCCATGAACACAACCTTTGCGTATGACTCTCTCCCTTGCACCACCGGATATCCCAGAATGATCCAATTATCCTTAACATTCCTATGTATACCATAGGATCTAACACTCTAAATTCTACCATAAGTAGAATGTCGACTGTGGCTTGGCCACTTACCCGTAAAAAATAAATAAATAAAAATTTAAATGAGATAAACTAAAAATAAAGACCAAAAATAAGCTTCAATTGTCATGCCTTAATCACTTACATTTTATATGAACTTGTAATTTATAGTAATTTATAGTAACCCATGAATAATATGAAGGTATTGAACTGAAGAGAGAGCCTCAATAAATCAGAGAGAGCGGATGAAAAAGAAAGAAAAAAAAAACAAGTAAAAGGAAGAGAACATTAACTTAGATCTTAAAAGAGCATTGCTATGCTTAAACATCTAAAGTATTAATTGGAGAAGTAGTGAAATTATTTCCCATTAAATAAAAAAACAATTTTTAAATACGTATATGCAGCATTTCCCCCGACCGGGGTGGGCGATGATCGTTGTGTAGAGTGATCTTTCAGCCGGCCGGCTATGATGGCTCTGTGGTTTGCCTCTAGATAGCTGTTGATTATTCCCCCGAGGGGCTTCTGGTAGATTGAATGACCACGTATTGCTGATATTCCAGAATGTTCCATATATCAAAGAATGCTTCGATGTTCTAGATTATTCCAATATGTCATTTTTACATTGTCTGAATGTTCCAGTATGTTCTGGAGTGTTCCAATCTTAAATCCAATATGTCCGCAATAATATACACGTCGGGGAAAGTATTCAAAAACTCTGAGCACGTAGGTCTCTCTGTCCCAAATCCTTGATTATTAAAGGTTGTACTATATGGTGACCTTGCATAACTGAGATTTAAAAGGCCATTTATACATTAATCTGCTCCTGTTCAGACAGGAATTTGGCTGCCTCTTCAGGCGATTTGAGGAGAAATTTTGCTCCTTGTTTGTCGACGGCGCGAAGTATTGCAGGGTATATTAGTAGGGGTCTGTAATTCCCCAGGTATAGTTGAGACATCACCGTCTTGAACTTGGCACGCAGTTCCACTACCTCACGACAATGATCTTCAAAGCAGTGTATTGGTACCTCCATGTGTTTCAGATTGCCTTTCATCCTGCGAATTCCACGCATAATCATTTCTTTTATTCTGACTTGGCGCAGTACAACTAATATCACTCTGGGCTTAGCGTTGCTGTCACTGGAGCGGGGTCCCAATCTGAAGCTCTCATCCACCTCCGGTATTTTAGGAAGGATTCCTGTTCCCAAGATTTTCTGTAATTCTGTGGCAAACTCTTCAGGGTTTTCACATTTCACTGATTCGTCCAGACCGACAATGCGAATATTCAGCCTGCGTTTTTGATATTCCATCTCGAATATTTTGGCTTTCTGTTCTTTATTGATTCGCGTGAGCTCCTCCGTTATTCCGCTGAGCTCCGTCTTGATTTCATTGTAGTTCCCCTTCATCTCGGCAGTTAGGTTAACTGTGTTAGCGTCTACTTCTTTGTAGATGTGAGTGAATTTGATTTCGTGGGCTTCCACTACTTTCTCCAGAGCCTCGGTGCGTTTATTCTGTGCTTCGGCGTCCGCTCTCAGCGCATCGATTTTGCCTTCAATAGATTCTTTAATAGCATCTACTTTTTGGGTTATTATCTTCTGTGATTCTGTGATCATTTCCTCCATTCTCTTCTCCATTGTCTTCCCCATTTCTTCCATTTTCCGGATGATATGTTCGGTGTCTGCGGAGGTCTTTGATGGGGTTGAACTTGAAGCGGCCTCTGTCGAGTCAATACTTTCTGCTGCCCGCTGTACGTATCCTGGGTTACGTAGCGGGATCTCTTCGACTAGTTTTTGGTCTTTCCCTAGGTTTTTCCTTGATGGCATCTCGATTCTTTTGGTCAATATAGTTAGTTGATAGTCTCAGTTGATATATGCGTCAAGTTTTAAACGCATTAATGGTATATAATTATGATTTTAAAACGAAAAAAAAAATAACGGGTGAGCAGCTGTGTCACATGCGACCTACTCCATTCCACAGCTAAACCGGAAGCCGGATTTAGTCATTTATTTATATATTTATGATAAAAGAGAGATAGAATTAGCATTTTTCCGATAAATTCGTATTTTCGGAAAATCTTAAAAACATCGGTAAACAAACGTAGTGCTGAAAATATACACTTTGACTGCTGTTTTGATAGGGTTAAGGTCTTTATTGGCTACATTTGAAAAAGAAACAACATTAATTAATACGGTCTGTATTGATCGATTTATGATAAAAACAACAGGGTCCCCCAATTGGGGGACCTTACAGCTTAAGGCGTTAAGACGCTTATGTTTGGGTTTGCATGTGTACATGGGCAGCAGCATCTCTGCAACGCACTGTGTGCCCTGGTTAGTTGCTACGTGATAGACATGAAGTTGTTGAGCTCTGGCCCTTTTTACTCCTCAACTCACAATAGTGATATATTGGTGTGTGTGTGTGTGTGTGTGTGTGTCTGGACACTATTGTATGCATAGTGCGTGATTCGAATAGTATCCGTGAGACCAGGCTTTATTCGGTCGATATTGTAGCTAATAAATAATGCCCTCCCTGCTTTCCAAGTAGGCCTACCCACCATTATGACATGCAGGCCAAAGGTGTTACACGCAGTGCCTTGCTCGAGGGCATTTAAACAGTGGGCGTAGAGGGAGTCAAAAAGCATTATTCATTCACTTTCCGCTGCCCATATGTCCCTACCGGGGTATCTAACCTGTGACCTTTTGCGGTCATAAGGCCACTCTCTAACCTTCGGGCCACTGCTGCCCCTTCTATAGGGGTATTATCCAGGTTAACACGCCATGTTTACCAGGCGTGTGGTGAAAGGGGTGCCCACTCGCTCAAGGCGTGGGAATCCATTGAAATCCAAGAGGGCAAGGGGTTGGAACATTGCTGATGCGTAGGGAGGAGAGGTCCAGCGTTTCACTGAGTAAAGACGATATAAACCCCTCAAGGGAAGGTTGCTATTTATTATTATAATTTCTTTATAAAAAAAATTGTTATGTCTTATTATTGTCTTATAAAAAATGCAGACAATGAGGTACAAATGTGGACAATGAGGTACGCCATGGTTAGGTACATTATTACAGTATATTATAAATTTAGTTGAGAATCAAAAGGATGAATCCTAACACCTTTTAACTATGTTAGAGTCTATGCTTCTTGGTGCACATTTACAGAAGGAACAAAGTAATGGAATGAGAAGCAACGGTTTGTCAAAATGTCTCGCTTTACAATTGCTACCTTGAGATTTCCCTTTGTTCGTCGTCCCTTAACCCTGACAGCGTTAATTACACTGTTCCAAGGATATCCCGGGCTGGTCGCCTATACCGGCGTGCGGCTCATGCTGATTGGATCTTTGCTGAATCACCAAGTGATTTAATCTGCTCGGTGTTGCCGGGGCTTGAACGTCTCGCGTTGAATTCTGCTTCAATGAATGCATCAATGAAAACGTTAGGCCACCATTTAGCGGTAATTACGTTCCTTTTAAATATCTTCAATCGTAATCAAAGATAATGACCTTGCTTTTTTTTTTTTTTTTTTTTTTTTTTTTGAGAAATTGCATGAAAACATAAAGAAGAAGGTGAGGAGACGGCAAGGAAGAAGATACGAGGATTAATTTCTCTTTTCATTTAACATGATCAGTATTCTTTTATTTGACATGTCGTTGTCAGGGGTGTAAAGTACTAGAGTACTTCGTACTAGAGTACTGGACTACAGAAGGAACTACACGACCAAGGTACCCATGTACATGTCAAAATACTTCCCAAAGGTCAGTGAATACCACGATCACAACACCAGAGCGAGCTCCACAAATCATGTTAAACCCAGATTTGGCTCAAACAAGGGACTAAACACGTTTCGCAATTATGCCACATCAATGTGGAACGCCCTACCCAAAGCTGTAAAGGAATGTGAATCACTACCCACTTTCAAAAACACTCTCAAAGAACACCTACGGGAGACTGCAATTCGAAACTGGCCCCTGTAAATGTCCTAACACAACCCCCTCCAATGTACAGTAAATTACCAAGTATGGTCTTGTCAATATTCCAATGTACAGTTTTGCTTGTACAGTGGTACAGTGTCCCCCACCCACCCACCCCTCCTACCCAACCCCCCCCCCCCACTCCTACCCAACCTCCCCCCCACTCCTATTCAACCCCCCCCCCCCACCCAACCACCTCCAACGTACAGTCCTACCTTTAATTTGTATATTTGTTTCTCTGGCCGAACTCACGTTAACGTTATTAATATGTGGCCGCACTTTATTTAAAAACAGCCAATGAAATCCCCATCAATGGAAAATGAACCCGCCCATACCCATGCTGATTGGTTCTTGTGCAAGACTAGAAAGCAGGGATCTTTGACACCTGCTATCAGACGAATAGACAGTCAGAGTGACGAGCTACAGAAGATGGCCACAAACGATAGTACGAGTGATGAAGAGGACGAAACGGAACATTTCATTCCCCCGGAATAAAAAAAAGTTTTTCCTTTTCCTTTTTTTTTACTTAAGTACATTTAAAGTAGAAACTTTTTTACTTTTACTCAAGTGTGTTTTTAGCCAGATACACTGACTTTTACTTGAGTACGTTTTTGAGACGGTAACCATACTTTCACTTAAGTATCATTTCTGGGTACTTTTTACACCCCTGGTCGTTGTGCACATCTGCTTAGAATAGGGTTGCCACCTATCCCGTAAAATACGGAATCGTAAGCCTTAGAATGACTGTTGAAAGGTTGTTGCGGCTGACATTAAGGCATGGCGATATACAGTAGAGGAAGTATCATGATATCCTTGTAATGATATTTGACGGTACACAACATACACTGCGATGTGGAATCTTTTTTTAGTTCTTGTTTTCCTACGAAATTGTCTTTGAAAATGACCATCCCGAATCCTAAAAACAAGAAGATAGATACCAATTTCCTCGATGTGCAATTCAGTTGCAAACTAGCCTAGCTTAGCACAAATGAATGGAAGCAGATACGGACCACTAGCCTAGCTTAAAACTCCGGAAGAAGTGTTTTTGGCAAAACAGCTAGGCTAACTGGTCCGTATCCACTTCCATTTGTTTGTGCTAAGTGAGGCTACCTTGCAGACGGATGGCTTTCTACTGAACGCACAGAGAGGAAATTGGTATCTATCTTCTTGTGTCACTCAGAAGACGGTAAGCGCATTCCCCATAATGTTGGCATGTGATATAAACAACCTCATGGTAAATAAATATTACTGTGGACACTATTGGATACATGCATACCTTTATGTGGGTTCATACGGTATATCTTAAAGGAACACGGCCAACATTTTGGGAAATTATCTTACTGTCTTCTCCAGAGAGAGACAAGAAGATAGATACCAGTTTTCTCTCTCTGTGCGTTCAGTAGAAAGCTACTTTTGCTGAAACTGTTATTTAAATAGTTGACAAACATGCTCCTTTTAAGAGGATTTGAATGAAAGATAGTGAGGCCCTTGGTCCTCTCAGGAGCTGTCAACTCTGTTCGACGACAGGACAGGACAGGCCCGGTCTCGTGCCAGGCACTGAGAAAACATAAACCTGATATACTAATTGGATTTAATTGCAAGCACTTATTCAAATAAAACCAGGCTAAGTTTTGGAGTGCAGTGAATTTAAATAAAAGCAGAACCTCCAATTATCTGCCCTTGT
This sequence comes from Notolepis coatsorum, assembly GCF_963971535.1. Lineage (NCBI taxonomy): Eukaryota > Metazoa > Chordata > Actinopteri > Aulopiformes > Paralepididae > Notolepis > Notolepis coatsorum. The sequence continues at coordinate 71,613,293 of NC_140179.1, forward strand.
TTGTGTATTAAAGTTGAGGACCAAGTGACCTTTGATCAGAATTAAATTTGCTGTGCCTTTAATAGGCATTTCACAGACGCCAGGAAATTATACGATGGGAATTATGCAGGGGCCCCCTATTGATGTTGTTTCTGCACCCTGTGGATCATCATTTCCTCTTTTCTGCCCCTTTCACATAATGAAGTACTCGCTGCTTTGCAATTCATAGACCCTAGGTGTTCTACTGGAGAGGACAATTTAGATTATTATTATAAATTTTTTTTTGTATATATATATATATATAGAAAGTTGGCTGCTGTGACTGTTTTACCATATTTTGTTGTTTATTTGTCTTTTCTTGATCGTAAACCCGTTCCTACAAGTTGAAATAAAGGTTTGAAATTAAATTCAATTGTAGATAATCTTAACTTTTGCCATAATGATAGATGATATTTAGACGCCAGGTGATAGATGATAGATAATCCGTGGGGAAGCAGATAAGGATTGGCACCTGTCCTAAATGTAAATGTAGATACAGTTTATCCCCCTCTGCATCCACTCTCACGTGTCAGGTAAGCCGCGGACACTATCATATTGTGTAGCTCTACCTAAGCTGTAAAAAAAAAAAAAAAAAAAATCACAAGTTGAGCCATTGGCAAACGGCTACTTTTTTTTGGATCACATTTTTATTTCCAATTTCTTTTTTCTAACAACATCACAGACAACATTGACATCAATAATAATAATAATAATAATAATAATAATAATAATAATAATAATAATAATAATAATAATAATAATAATAATAATAATAATAATGATAATAATAATAAATAATAATATATGCTTCTTAGCAAACTTCTTAGCTTAACATAACAGACCTAAGTTTGGGGAACTAATGGGATAACTGGGGATGCAACAAAAGTGCAACTAGGGCTAAAAACCCAATGAAATACAATTTGAATAATAATAAATATGCTTCTTAGCAGACTTCTTAGCTTAACACTTTAAGTGCCGAAAACGTGTTTAGGCGTCTTTCCTAGCCATGCTAAAGTTGCCGAGGACGCCCTAATTCGTCTTTAATATCAATATTTCAAAAATCTGTGATCGGAATCATATTTCCCCTCTGCAGCCTTCACACACAGTTCTGAGCTCCTCTCAATCCTCTAGCGGTTCAAGAGCGCCATCTGGTGGCCGATCGGCAGAAGCGCCAAACAGGAAGTCATGTGGATGAAGTGGTGATCACCCATATTACTTCCGGGCACTCTCTATAGGTCCCGGGACTCGAGCTCAACACAATACATAGCGATCCGTTGCCAATAACTCGATAAACAACATGATTTGGACGTATATACTATTATACAACCTGGAAATGGACCGGGTATTTCGACATCCCATAATGGAAAACTGTCTACCCCACGCTGATCGCCCAACGGCCCGCGGAGACTGGGGTGAGTTTTAGCATGTAGTATTACCGTGTTCGACACTAACTGCTATGATGAACATTTGACCCACATTAGATGAATGGTATAACGTTGCCCACGGAATTATAAACGATCCCCCGCCCATCCGGTCATCATCAGATGATACGTAGAAACTTCTAGAAGCACGTCCATTTTAAATTTTTCATCTGGCACCGATCGCTACCAAACTGTATTTGATCATCAATATAATGCATTTGGGGCTATAAATCACGTTCTGGAGAAAGCTGCAGAAAGAGATGAAAACATACTTATACTTTAGATCATATTTTAGTATGAATATGTGAATGAAAAAGTTTAACGTTCATACACCCTGAACAATACATATAGGACATTGAATAGGCCCTAATAATGGCAATCTAGCAATATAATTTAAAAAGTTATAGCCCTGCAAAGAAGGGGAACTTCTCCATAGACAAATAGAGCTGGCAACGGATGGTATATCATGAATTTAATTAACATAACATACCTACGTTTGGGGAACTAATGGGATAACTGGGGATGCAACAAAAGTGCAACTAGGGCTAAAAAACCAATGAAATAAAATTATAATAATAATAAATAATATATGCTTCTTAGCATACTTCTCAATGTCCATTGTCCACATTGTGCTCAATGTCCAATCTGTTCCTCTGCTTTGTCTTCAGCTGGACCAGAGCTGAGAAGCCACTTTCACAAAGATAGGTAGTGCAAAAAAAAATAGAAAAAAAAGATGTATGAAAAAAATTCACACACATCCGCGACCCACAAAAAATTATGCTAATGATGCGTATATTGCGTGGCAGCTATTGTGTTAAGATGAGTAACAATAACAATAACAAAAACTATGGTATCCCTTTGGGTACCTTATTAGCAAACGGCTACTTGAAAATATAAATTGAGACAACATTTTTGCGCTATGGGAAAAAAAATCACACGTTGTCTCAAATTATATTTTGAAGAAACCATTTTGAATTCGATTTTTGTTGTTGTTGTTTTTGTTGTTGTTGTTGTTGTTGTTGTTGTTGTTAGTATTGAATCAACTAAATAGGAGAGAGTGCATATTAACACTATGGCGTCCGTCCACGTATATATACGTGTTTCGAAAAAGAGCGTTGTGGACCAGAGCCACGTATATACTCGTGGCAAGTTGTTATTGTTTTATTCCATATTTATAACGCTTATTAGGTACCCGATCCACTAGCAGGATCTTTTCACATATTTGATTTTCGAAACATGCAGTACCGGCCAGACCCGCTTAGGGGCGCCATCGCTCCACTGCAGTATCATTGATGGGATTTAAAAAAAAAAATGCAAGTACAGTTCTGTGGGCGGATCATAGATCCTTGATTCCAAAAGAAGACCCTCCATCTTGGATCAGCTTGCCGAAAGTTTTTTTCAGCGTGGAATAATGGGATTTATGATTAGCCAATGTGCATATCGATCTACCAGAATCCGATGACTGGTGAGGAAATGCTGCCGGCGATCACATGGCCTGACGGTAGGATAATATTACCCCAAATTACAGCTGGATTGGACATTGTTTTATAACGTAACGTGATCGATCAGTGAAAATGCTATATTCCCCGCCGCCCCCATTTCATCCATAGATGCTCTGTAATAGTCCGGATGCTACGCAGTTTGTTTTATTTCATTCGTATATATACAGCAGAAATGGCGTTTGATATAACGGCGCCAACGTTTAGCCTTTTTTGCAGCCTCCTGCAGAAAAGCCTAGACTAAAAGCGCGATATACCTTATATTCACGACGCTATAAAATGACAACCAACAGATGGATTTTTATTTTCTTTAAGCCATTATGAAGGCACGGTTTATGCACTCAAGTGACAATGAGAATGGACAGATAGCAATACTATAAATGATATATAAAGCTCTTAGAAAGTACATCGGTTTGTTTACAATCCGCTGTCCTCTGAGGCCTAAATCGCAGCGCCCCGCCGGTCGCCATAGTGTTAACTCATTGACCGCCGGGGATTAGCGTGTGGTAGTATTGCCACGCTGTAAACGATGGGAGTTAGTCACCTTGTTTGTAGAGCTAAATCTATATTCTATATTATAGCCATGGATACAATACTATAGTCATTTGACATTGAGTTTCTTCCGCTCAAGATGCAAAAAAGATCCATACCTACCCGTGTTATACCGTGGTGAATATAAGTATGGTTTTAGAGCGGTCTAGGGTAATTCATGAAATGCTTAGTTATGGCAATATACGTCAATTCCATTGTAGATGTTGCCGTTTCTTGCCTGAACCCACTATTGTTCCGAAATCAAATCTACATCATAGGTATTATGTTCCATCATGAATGCATGAAAGGGGGGGGGGGGGGGGTTCGGTAACGGCATTCATATTCAACATTCAAATTCAAGCCAGAGCCTGCAGAATAATAAAAGACCCTCACCACAATACCGCCTTTGCGCATGGTTGCAAATATCTGATGAACAAACTGAAAATCATTGTAGCATCTTAGAAAAGTAATTTGCTATCTCAACGCCCTTTTGCTTACATACAGTATTGGCAACATTTAAGAGGATGCAGATGCATCTTTCCTATTTAAATATTGAGTAAATATTGAGATGAAAACAGACTGAATATAGTGGATCTACAGCAGAAGCACAGATGCAGAGAGTAAACAGCATGCGACTCACTGTGAATGTCTTATTGTCCCAGGATTGTATTTGTATTATATGTATTAGCGGCCAGTGTATTCAGAGTGTACAGTGGGAGGAACACAGCGTACTCTAAAGCCGGCCATACTGTATACTGAGAACAAAGGTGGATAACAAGTATGCAGCTTTGAATTGTTATTCATTTAATGACCCTCCTTACCTGTGAAATGTTAAAAATTGTGTCAGATGTTCAGTAAGCAGAGAAGGTGGCCAATCAGAAGAGGAAAAGCAACTCTTTGATATTTTAAACCAATAGGAGACGGTCACACAAACTAGTTCAGCTTCTCTGAAAACGCGTAATTATGTATAATTTTGTATAATTTTAGTGTCTCCAGGAAGTACTACAGGCCTACTGCCGCCTTAACACAACAGACAACACACATGTGTCTGTTATACAGACAGGATTCATTTAACCTTATGATTACTGGATCAGACTGGATCAGATTGGATCAGACTGGATCAGTGTCGGAAATGGATCAACTGACGTTTTTTGGTTGATGATTGTACATTTCTATAAAACGTGTGTTGACAGAATCTGGCTATGGGGCGACAATAATGTGGTCAAGAGGCATGGGCCCTCATTTATCAACTTGACGTACGCACAGATATGTGCTTAAGCCGTGCGTACGACCATTCCTAAGCAAAGTGTGGGATTTATCTATTTTAACTTGTGCTTGACTTTGTGCGTATATTTAAGCACAGGTCGGACCATGCGTAGGTGGCGCCGGTGGTAGAATATTTTCACAACGCGGAAATAAGCACTGACTGTGCTCTGCGTAACTCAACTCGTTATTATTTTGCGCATATATTGCAGAAATACGGGAACGTTTTGATTATATTTAAAAGGCTTTGCCATTGTTAAACGTAATAAGTGGAACCCCGAAGCTGTAAGCAGAATACAAGTCATATGAACACCCACGATATAAAAACGCATTGCAATTAGAACAGACAGAGGTTATTTGTTGAGTGTATGTGTATACAAAACCCTTGCAATAAATGTGTCTTATGAATGAAAAGCATACATGCTCTGGACACAGAGCATATATCGTGTGGGTGATATTACAGAATTTCACTTATTTAGTTTTACAATGTCAAAGCCTAAATCAAAACGTTCCCGTATTTCTGCAATCTATGCGCAAAATAATAACGAGTTGAGTTCCAACAAAGAACGTATTACATGCTGGTAGGCTGATAGAGTAAACTATGATATGAATATGAATATGATATGATCATATAAATACTGGTCCGTCCGCGAGGATATCGAGGACTCGGATAGCCATTAAGCCATTTGAGAATATAGGCGGCCTATAGCCTATACATATTATTTAATGTTTTCATAAGCGTAAAGATACAACAGCTAGATTAATGATCAAGTTAGTTTACTGTATGCAGGCTTCGCAGGGCTGTGTGTTATATATGCGCAAGTTACTGTTGCATAGTGTAGGCTGGCTGCTATTATATGTAATTCATAGGCTACCTAATACCAACAACAAAATGGATTGTATCATATGCCTCTACACACATTATATTATACACATCATATTATATCTTGGTTCGGCAGCGCCTCTGTGAACAATCTCTCAGAGTTTGCTCCATCAATAAACGCGCATTTTGGCTGATAATGTGCCGGTGGCCGGAGTCTCATTCAGGCCTAATTGTATTTAATTCAATTGTAATGTTATTACTGGGGTATCTAAAACATCACAATGTAGATCAGGGTTATCCACTGAAGCCATAATGACTCTGATCAGAACCACGGGCTCATGACGAGCGCACACAATAGGCATTGTAGAGCGCAGAGTTGGCGTGCTGAAATTGATTTAATTTCAGTCATTACAGTGCTTAATGTCGGGTCATCTCTTGTCATTTATTTCTGTCAATGTGCTGGTTCTGTAGCAGGACTGGGTCAGTCAACATCCTTGGCTCCCGGCGCACCGAAGATTATACGTTCAAGTTTGGTTGGACCTCGGTGATCAATCTCGCTCTCAGTGAAGTCTCTCAGAGTTCGCTTGGGTTAGTCCACTTTTCCACATTTCATGGGGGTGTTCCATTACCGTATATGGTTAATCGGGGCGGTTCTGGTATGCAAATACGTGAAAGTGTGCACGAGCCTCGGCGTAGGACCAAGGTGATATTTATCATGACAGGTGTGCGTAGGACCTGTGTACGCACGTGTGATGAATCCCGTTTCTTTTGTGCGTGCACACATTCTAAATTCTGTGCTTAAGTATGGAATTGGAACATTTTCTACGTCACGTTGATGAATGAGGGCCCATGGTTTCTATCTTTAGCCTTTGGCGTGGCTTATTCATTCACATGGTATGAGCAGCAGCACATGAGTTCTCCTCTCACTGAGAGGATGGTAGAGAAAGAGGTAGAGGGGGAGGAGACATCTCTTTTTATACTCGCCACCTGGTGGTATCATGAGTGGCTCCGCCTAGAGCGCCCTCTAGTGGAAACAGTTATATGC